>NC_090241.1:34679390-34988765 GCF_024489055.1 Chanodichthys erythropterus
AAGGTGCTTTGTTAGAAATGAATGTTAAACGGCGATTCTGAGATGCAGCCTTTGGTATTATTTGTAATTCAGCAGTTTTAATGTAACTTAAGCTCTCCATCATAAGTTATTAGTGGCAGGCGTGTAACTGGACTGATCTATTTAAAGCCGTGATGAGTCCAACAGAATCACCGTTGCTCAAAGTGTATCTTGTAGGTGTAATTGACACCTCATAATGTTTTTTAGACTTTGATTTCCTTCTGTTTTACATGTGTGCGACTGCATATGGTTTTGCAAAAGATTTTGATAGGTTTTGCTGTAGACTGTTCAAGAACCACAAGATGAAACCACAGCTTAGGATGAAATTACAGTTAGCTTGCACTCCAGGTCATGTTAAGGTTAGCTTAGTCAGTTTTAGGGTTCACTAAATAGTGAAATAAGCAAGTTTTCCTTACGTAAAACCTTTTGTCGACTGAGATTAAAAATAAAAAGTGAGTTTGTTTTTATAAACCAATAAAGTAAAAGCATGTATTTCTTTATAAAAAAAATGTTCTGTCTTTGCACAATTAGGAACGTGCACAAGTTAGATGTAGTTATAAAATCTCAAGTAATCATATTAATATGTACCGTTTTTTTCTCCCTTCAGATCGCCCCAAAATCCGTCTGCCACGTTTCCTGAGGCAGCGCTATGTGAAAAATGTTGGAGAGAAGATCAACATTGTTATTCCCTTCAGTGTATGTAATCTCTTAGTGTTAGGTTCACTGAAAATGCATGGTGATAACTCTTTTGAAGGTAGCTAAATTTAACATTAGCTAAAGCCTGTTTATTTGTAGAACAGAAAAAATAAGTGTACAAAAGATTATTAAAACATAATGACTTTACTTAGTATTTTAATGCATTAATTATGCACCATATAATGCATTGCATGGTCTCGTGAATTGTTATTACCACAGTTATAATAGAGTATAATACTCATATTATGCTTTTAGAAAGTATAATGCATTAAAACACTTGACAAACAACCAATTTCACTTTGGTTACAATTATTTATGAAAAAAATATAATGCATTATAGCATACATTATGAACACTTTTATAATGCATTGTACATGAAGGCTTTAAATAAATTGTTACCAAAAGTTTAATCTGACATTATTACAAAATGCACATTTTAAAAGTGTTCAGAAACTCTCTTAGGCCGTGTTTCCACCTGGTATTAAGATTTTGGTTGATCGGATCACAAGTGGGTGAGGCTAAGTACAGGTGTAAAATGCTTTGAGCTTGTCTGCTTTCGACCACTTCCAGAGATAGTCGAAAACGCATTCGACCTGATTTTTTTTTATAGTGTAAACATTCATGTGGTTACACAGCCACCAAAGACCGCCTACTGACCTAATGCGTAAACGTTATGGAAAGCGCGATAGCCAGATGGGATTTAAACTTTGTTGGCTGAAGACGCAAGTTTGGTCTGAACACGAAAAAATGTACCAAACACAATGTTCTCTCGCTATTCCTGATTTCTAACACACACTCACCGCCGGTCTTGTGGCTGTCAGAGCAGAAACGAAAGCCGATGCTCTCCGTAGGATTTTCCGTCATCTCTGTGCGCGTTCATATGTAAATTGCACGAGCTTATTTAGTCCATTAGATTAAAAGTTCTGAAAAAGTCCATATATTTACCCGCCCATAGACCCTCTTCTCGAAGAAATCAGGACAGAAATGGTTTAAAGTGGACAAAAGAGACGGATTAAAACACCAAGTTTTAACGGGTATGTGTCTCCCTCGTCCACTTGTGATCCGATCGACCAAAACGGGTGGAAACAGGGCTTTAAAGTACACTAAATTGGCTTTTTATTTCATTGATATTATATTATTCACAAGCAGAAGCACACAATATTCTTCATCTGATTTTCAGAGAGGAAGAAGACCAATCAGTCAATTCTGAGTCAGATTTGAATGAATATATTTTGTCAATTTTAGGCATACATTAGCAATTCAAGTTGTTAATTCAGAGCTATTCTTGTCTTATTTTCTAACCTGCAGGGCAAACCACAACCTGTTGTGTCATGGACAAAGGATGGCCAGCCTATTGATACTAAAAAGGTGAATATCCGCAACAGCGACAAGGACAGCATCTTCTTCATCCGTGCCGCAGAGAGAGTCGACTCCGGCGTGTATGAGATGTGTGTGAAAGTGGACAGCTTTGAGGACAAAGCCCAGTTAACTCTGCAGATTGTTGGTAAGTGTTATACAAGATCATACACGTCATGGACCATGGTGCATCCTAGTTGCTGGAGTTTTTTCAACAATTTTCTTGTCGACCTGTTCACCAGAGTTGCCTGGACCTCCAGCCAGCATCAAGATCGTGGACACCTGGGGTTTCAATGTTGCTCTGGAGTGGACCGAACCTAAGGATAACGGAAACACAACAATCACCGGATACACCATCCAGAAGGCTGACAAAAAGACAGGGGTACAAGCTTTTTCAACAAGTTTTCGGACATGGTCCAATGCAATAGCATTATTTTTGGACATGGTACCATGGTGGAATGAGGAATTCACTTGTACACTGTCTGTAGTCGTGTCTGAAGTTTACTGACCTAAGCTGCTGTCTCCACAGGACTGGTTCACAGTACTGGAGCATTATCACAGAATGAATGCCACTATTTCAGACCTGATCATGGGTAACACCTACATCTTCAGGGCCTTTACTGAGAACAAGTGTGGAATCAGCGAACAGGCCACCGTTACAAAGACCTCAGCCACAATCCTGAAGACAGGTGAATCAGCTTTTCTGCATTTCCTGTATTTGACATTTGCTCAGCATCACAGTTCGTCTAAATGTTTCCCTATGGAGTCAAATTCAAAAAAGTTTTGCACAAAAAAAAAAAAAAAAGAATTGAGCAATAAAAAAATGTTTTGCAATCAAAAATAAAGAATTGCAAAGGAAAAATAAAGTATTGAGCACAAAAAAAATAAGTTTTGCAAACAAAAATAATAAATTGCAAAATAAAATAACTTAGTGCAAAAATAAAAATATAATCAATTACAAAAATCAATGACAGCTGTAATTCTATTTTATCTTTGCCACATATTTTTTATGCTCAAACCTACTAAATCATTTGCAACGCTCATTTTATTCTGCGTTTCAGTCAAGCGTGCGCTCACGATACCGGTTTTCCTTTGCGCTGCACTTTATGGCACTGGTTTGACATGGGGTTGGAGTCAAGAAACGGGGGCACGCTTCCGTGAAACACGTCACGAATGTTTAAGGACGCAAAAGTGGATACAGGCAGTGAGACAGAGTGCAACGGGTCATATTACTATAAGAAATGCATTGGAGGGGAACGTAATCGGCGACAACATATGCTAAACAAACCAACAAAAACAAACCATTCATTATTTTTAACCGTCAAAGAATTATTTCACCTGTCGCCGATTATGTTCCTCTCCAATGCATTTCTTGACTCCACCCCCACGTCAAACCAGTGCCATAAAGAGATCCGCACAGAAAAGTGCAGTGCAAAGGAAAACCGGTATCGTGAGCTCACGCTTGACTGAAACGCAGAATAAAATGAGCGTTGCAAATGATTTAGTAGGTTTGAGCATGAAAAATATGTGGCAAAGATAAAATAGGATTACAGCTGTCATTGATTTTTGTAATTGATTATATTTTTATTTTTGCACTAAGTTATTTTATTTTGCAATTTATTATTTTTGTTTGCAAAACTTATTTTTTTCTGCTCAATACTTTATTTTTCCTTTGCAATTCTTTATTTTTGTATGCAAAACATTTTTTTTATTGCTCAATTCTTTTTTTTTTGTTTTGCAAAACTTTATTTTTGTGCAAAACTTTAAGGCATTAATTTGACTCCATATTTCCCGGTATGATCGTGATTTTAGACTGTAAAAATGCTACGGTAAAAAAATTGTTCATTGGTAAACAGAAAATATCCATACTATATACAGTGAATAACTGTAATAGATCTAACTGTACATTTATTATAATTATACAGTAAAATACTGTTAAATTTACATTTTTGGAAGTGAAAAAGAACAAGTCATTATATAATTTACAGTAAAAACTTCACATTTGATGCATTTTCGTTGAAATAACTATGTTTCTTCTTAGTTTTTTCTAATCAGTTATGCACATTAGGGTTTTATGTCACATCTAATGTTGTTAAATTAATGTTTATGGCATTTTTTAATGTTATGTGTGTTACCATAATGGTGTTTAGTGTTTCTCTATATTAGTATTGTGGAAAAGCTGCCTGTGATGTGCTTTGATTCATCATGTGACTTTGTCATCACCACCTCTATTGGTGGTTGTCAGTGTATTACAAAGGTACAAAATAGATATTAGTACTTGAATAGGCTAGTAAATTAACATTATATCAGTTAATGAAATATGTTTTTTACAGTAAATTTAAGCTAAATTCGTTGATACCGTATTTTAAATACACAGTCAATTTCTGGCAACCACATCTACTGTTTTTTACTGTAAATTTAATCTGTATATCATCATATTTTTATCTTAAAATATAACCTAAATACTTTAGAATCCATGTATTATTGTATTTGTATTTATTTTCCAGTTAGATTAATGCAAAAGTGGGTCAAATAAATAACCTAACACCCTCGAAAACAAGACCAGTCTTGTGCATATCTAGATCTTTGTATGTACAACAAAACGTCACACGCACATCATGCACTTCCTGCTTTCATGCAATCTAGAAATCTTGTAAAATCAGCTTCCTTCACAGCATCTGCAGCTCTGTTCATGTGGAGTATCATATTTGCAGCATGATATTTGGTTTAGATGTGCGTCATGAAAGTGACGTGGCATCCAGTCTCATGCAGTCTTATTTTAGTGTTATCTATATACTATTGCAGTCTTTTATTTTTTGAGTTTACATTTAAATTTCTTTGAATATTTCTATTTATTTTTATTTCAGTTTTGTGCTTACGTAGTAAAATATTAATTTTAGTGTTTCAACTAGTTGCCAAGTCTTTTCATCTAATATTTTTAATAGTTTTAGTTATCAGTAATAACCTTGGTCTTGTCATTTGACATATATGCATTTGGTAGATGCTTTTATTCAAAGTAACTTTCATTGCATTGCATTTACATAAATATTTATCAGTTCTTGCATTCCCTGGGAATTGAACCCATGACCTCGGCATTGTTGGCTCCATGCTCTACTGTTCGAGTTGCAGGAATGCATTTGCCATGCAGTTAACCAATGGCTATTCTTCCTTCACTGATCTTCATGATGTGTTTTAGGCATCGACTACAAGCCTCCACAGTACAAGGAACACGACTTCAGCGAGGCACCCAAATTCACCACCGCCTTGGCAGACCGCAGCACTACTGTCGGCTATAACGCCAAGCTGCTTTGCTCCGTTAGGGGATTCCCTAAGGTACATGGTTTTTCAAGCATCCATAATAGTTTGTGAACCATCATTATTTCTGCTATAGCGACTGATGGCTAGTTGCACAGAAATTACCCACTTTACCTTTCACCTAAAAGTTTGATGTAGATATCGTGTGAAAAGACATATCAGCAACCAAAAAGTGGTTCGGTGCTGGTTAAACTAAAATAAGTCTTGAGATGTTTCAAAAATTCTAAATTAATTGAACTTTAATGCACATGCTTCACATGCCGAAGATGTGAGTGTATTGTGTACTGTGTAAAATTATGCATTTATCCATGTTTTGTTTTTTTTTAAGCTGCATGTTTTAGTGTAGTAGTTGATTGACAGATGTGTGGTACTCTACAAATGCAATATGGTCACATGCATTTCTGACAACCTCTGAATGTAATGTGAGAGATTGGATCACAAAACATTTAAAGCTGTCTGCTGGGATCAGATCACCTGAATCACTCCAGGTGTTAACAACCTCCTATATCACTGTAATCATTATGAGCACAGAGCAGCCTTGTGTAATTCATTAATGTGTTAAATTATTCTAAAGATTGTGCTGATGTTTGTTTTGTAATGAAGTCTGTTGCATAATCAACACTTAATCCATCAAGAGCTATTCAACAGTTCAGGTTTGAGTGAGTGACCACTGAAGTGTAGGAATCCGCCTCTAACATACCACCGGAGATAGTGCAACTCCTGGTGGGAAAGATAACTAGACGTGGGACAGCATGAGTTGGATAAGTGGGATTCCTAGTGAGATCTCTATGACGGGATGAGCTTCCAAACACTGATATGTGGAGGTCATGAAAGTGAAAGTGCATAGCATTGATCAGCATCCAAAATTAAAACTCACCAAGAGCCAAATGCAATTAAAAATGGCTTTGGTGAGTAAATTAAACACCCAGTGGCTAACAGTAACTTACAGTAGGAAGGAAAAGTAACATAATAATACAAGTCTTATTGTTGTATAACTTTTAGCTCCATGAAAATGTACAATTTGAAATTTGTCTGGGATGCCTAGTTTTTATTGTCTATACATGTATGGAATAGTTTTGCATTAAGGCATCAAAACACAAAAATGTTCTCAATCCACTTCCACTCTTAAAAAAATTATGGTTTCAAAAGGGGGTTTTCACAGTGATTCAATCGAACAACCATTTGTAGTTCCCAAAAGAACCTTTCAGTGAACATTTCTTAAAGGATTAGCTCACTTCAGAATTAAAATTTCTTGATAATTATACACTCCCATGTCATCCATGATGTTCATGTCTTTCTTTCTTCAGTTGAAAACAAATTAAGGTTTTTGAGGAAAACATTCCAGGGTTTTTCTCCATATAGTGGACTTCACTGGGGTTCAACGGGTTGAAGGTCCAAATGTCTGTTTCAGTGCAGCTTCAAAGGGCTCTACATGATCCCAGACGAGGAATAAGAGTCTTATCTAGAGAAACCATCAGTCATTTTCTAAAAATGTATATACTTTTTAACCACAATTGCTCATCTTGCACTGCTCTGCGATGCTCCACGCATTTCATAATCATGTTGGAAAAGTCACGGAAGTACCGAGCAAGTGTTTACAAAGCGGACATGCAAATACTAAGTCAAACGCCTTTTACAAAAAAAGGTAAAACAATGATGTCGGAAGTTGGAGGAGAAAATGAGATGGAGTTTTTCGTACTTCCGCATATAATGTGTGGCACATCACAGAGCAGTGCAAGACGAGTATTTGTGGTTAAAAAGAAAATGACAGATCGTTTCACAAGATAAGACCCTTATTCCACGTCTGGGATCAGGTAGAAGCTGCAATTTGGACCTTCAACCCGTTGAACCCCAGTGAAGTCCACTATATGGAGAAAAATCCTGGAATATTTTCCTCAAACACCTACATTTCTTTCCGACTGAAGAAAGAAAGACATTAACATCTTGGATGACATGGAGGTGAGTAAATTACCAGGAAATTTTAATTCTGAAGTGAACTAATCCTTTAAAAGAACCATTTTTGCCTTAGTGTGAAGATTTGAATAATCTAAAGAACCCTTTTCCACTGTAAAGAAACTTTTGTGGAATGGAAAGTTTCTATGGATATTAAAGGTTCTTCATGGAACCATCAATGCCAATAACAAACCTTAATTTTTAAGAGCCAGCATGGCTAAAAGTTCATTTTTGCACCTTAGTGGCAGTATGTGAGAAATGACCCGTGATTTTGCCAAGTAAGACACGTTCCTGGATCAACATGTTTGTTGATCCTGGAACAACTTTCCAATTAACCAATCAGATTTGAGGGACAAGTTTACTGTTTATGTCAAGTTTAGGCTTGCAACCAGGGTTAGGTGCTTCTACATCAATGTTATTCACCTCTACATCTTTCCCCTCTAATATTAGGGATAAGTTATGGGTAGGATTAGGTTTAGGGGTAGGAATAGGGTTAAGACTAAATTTTCGGACTGAAATGTTGTTCCAGGATCAACAAAAAATGTTGATCCAGGAACATGCCTTACTTAGCAAAATCACGGTCACCGAAATGGCTCATTGCAGGCAGTATCTCATGTTTTCTTGGTATGTTTTCTCCAACGTCTTTGCAGCCCAAGATTGAGTGGATGAAGAATCAGATGATTATTGGTGACGACCCTAAGTACAGGCAAATCAACAACCAGGGCATCTGCTCCCTAGAGATCCGCAAGCCTGGCAACTTTGACGGTGGCGTCTACACCTGCAGGGCCAAGAACCCACTCGGGGAGGCCTTGGTTAGCTGCAAACTGGAGGTTAAACGTAAGTAACTATAGTAGACTGAACTCAAGTGTGTTTTTAGGAGTCTGCAATACGCCTTTTGTATTTTTGATCATGGAAAAAAATATTTCGGGTCATTATGAGTTTGTGATAGATTCAGTCTTGATTGATTTTATTTATTTGCCAAATAGAGGAGGTTTTGGGGACTGCACTGAGACTTTAAGACTGAGACTTTAGAAAAGGCACGAAAATTCTATAGAGACTAAAGGCTTTATCTAATTATGCTCAGCTCCATAATATTTCATGGGCTTGACTTATTCTTTATGAGTGCAGTGTCTGTGAAATCACTTTCTATACAGGAATGGAAAAGTTGTGGCATTTCATTGGTCTAAAAAGGCTGAATTAAATTATTGTTCATTAGCTGACATGAATCCAAGGATTTAAATATTCAAAAGGATTGCAATATATTTCACAGATGGTCAAGAAAAGGAGAATGTATATCACATGCTCCTTGTAAGAGTAGGTTTAGTCAAGGCCACATTTAGAGTGATTTAAGATCACGATTAACTGTTTGACTGATGCATTCATGATGCATATCATGTGGATTCATGGAATGATATGAAACATTGTGATAATAAAAACAGTTCAAATCTTTTATTTATGTTTTTTATATATTATATTTATATTTAGCATGGAAATGCAAGTAGTGTAAGATGAACATGTAAAATGCATGTTGCTGTTAATCAGATGATACATCTGATGATAGTCAGATGATCTTCAGGGTGTTATAAACAGGCTCGTATGATTGGTATCAAATGGAGCATCACTTTATGGACGTGTAATATCAGTGTAATCCAACTTAAGCTATGTTTATACAAATGCTTAACCTGATCTGGGAACTGTTTCTATGTTTGTCAAGTTATCACACATGTCTTTACTGGGCTGGACAGGTTTATTGTTATTGTAAAATGATTTACAGCCTTTTGAAAGGAAAGTAAATGAACATGTCAAACGAAACAAGAGTCTCTACATGTCTGAGCTAAAGCTCTAGTGTCACTGGCGGTTAACATGAATGTTTGTTTGGGTGATAAATGCTGTTTTGAAAGCCAGCAGACCGAACAGCATTCTGGTTTTCTTTCCCAACAGAGCCTGTGATTGCTGATGCCGATAAGAAATAAATTCAACACCCGCATTCATACAGGTCAGTGTCTATTTTTAGATGTGTTCATGGGGTGTAAAGTACCAGAGGAATTTTACTTCACAAGTATTACACTACAAAACGCTGCGTTCAAAAATAAGACTTTTATTCAGGAAGGATGCATTTGATTTTTCAAAAGTGACAGTAAAGACATAATGTTACAAAAGATTTCTAGGCAAATAACTGATGTTATTTTTGAACAGCAGTTTTCCAACATGGATAATAATCATAAATGTTTATTGAGCAGCAAATCATCATATCAGAATGATTTCTGAAGGATCATGTGACACTGAAGACTGGAGTAATGATGCTGAAAATTCAGCTTTGATCACAGGACTAAATTACATTTTAAAATATATTCACATAGAAAACAGTTATTTTATATTGTAATAATATTTCACAGTATTACTGTTTTTCCATATTTCACAGCCCATCATAATTTCCCCACTCAAGGATGTTTTGTGTACATTTTTAATATGATACCCTCATTTAAATTTTTATCAAATATGAAAATGAAAGATTTTATGTAGGTGATTTTGAAATGTTGTCAGAAGTTTAACTCTATATTGTATTATTATTTTGTTTTATATATATATATATATATATATATATATATATATATATATATATATATATATATATATATATTTTTTTTTTTTTTTTTTTTTTTAACAAGATACCACATCTTTTAGAATGTGCACCAATTTAAAGTTTTTGCTTTGGTGAGGGAGATTTGCAGTGCCAAAAAGCTATTTGGTTATCTATCTATTTGGGTCTTGACAAGACATCTGTCCCCCACATGCCCTGACCTTACATGGGGGACACTAAACTTGGAGATTGCGTCCCCTGCTGCTGGAGGTGTCCGAGTGGCAATTCCCCATAAATTAAACTCGTAATGACTCTATACGTGTACTGCAGGAGAGACTAAATTACATCCCCCTGACTCGGCACCAGACTATCAGACATCTACTGCTAGATCTTGTCCCAGAAACACACTGTAAAACAGAGTTTGTGTTGCTTGGAGTGTCAGAGCTATTTTCAGGCTGTCCTGACACCTGTTCCTTGTTCTTCCTCTCTGCATGCACTCTAGTCCCAAATAAGGAGCAGAAAAATGTGGGATCCCTCTCAAAAGGTGAGAACTAGTGCTAGAATGTTCCAGCTCTAACATCACTTCTGATAAGCAACGTTCAAAGCCATTATACAAAGTATATGCAGCAACTGCATATCAGTTGAATTCTGTATTAATGCAGCAAGTTTCTACACTCTTTGTTGGTGGAAGAATTCTTTATTCTACTTATTATTTATTTATTATATAAATAGTAATAAAAAAGATACAAATTTGACTAATTTGACTGTTCATTCATTCCTTCATTTATTATAATTATTTTATTTTTGTCCCATTTTAAGGCTCATTCATACAACAACGATGGCTATATTTGCGTCCACACTAATGAATGATAACGGTCTGTTTATTCTAAGCTCACACAGACTGTCCTCCAAAAAAAGGTCGTTTTTTAAGCACCATATTACGACCTATATTTACGTTTTGAAGTCATGCGCCCTCTAGTGGGCATAAAAATAACGACAGTGTCATGTTACGTCTGTCGTCATGCAATGACGTATGACTGTCATTATCAATCAAAATGCGTGTTCATTTAAATGCAGTGTGTGGACTTTTTAAACCATTTCTGCTATTTCCATTTACCAAATCTAATTTTTATTAATGACTACACCCACCCCTAAACCTAACCTTAGTGATTTATAGTGCATACACACTTTATGAGCACATGTGTTCCCTGGATCGAACCCATGATCGCAAGATCACGATTGCATATTGTTATTGCAATGCTCTACCAGTTGAGCAACCCGAAATATGACGCAGATAAAAAGGAACAATGCATTAAAATGAAAGTGTCCTGTTGTCAATAGGGGCGCCACTTTAGTAAACACTCCTATGAGTCATATTTCAGGGAAGTGATAAACGACTTATATGGTCGTATTGGTTGGAAAACATGTTTTAAAGTGTGTAAAACATGTTTTTGCTGTTCTTGTTGCATTTACACGGCTTTAACCAGCAGATGTCCTCAGCAGGCTATGTTTGGAGTGAATAGCTAGTGTAATCGATCTAATCTAACAGTGAATTTAGCTGACAAAGTCAATATAGTGGAATAAAAACAACATCTAGTCTTTTTTTACTGCAAATTAAAAGGAAGCTAGACAATGTTGTCGAAACCAGCGCTGGATATCTGAGGTAATTTTATGTTTCACTGTTAGCCTGGTATAATGATCTCATCGTTAATACTTCTCACCATTTATTCTGAGGGTATGACCGATTGTTTTCCATATATCCTTGTTCTTTAAAGTATCCTTGAAAAGGGTTAGGGTTAGGGTTAGGGTCAAATGGTGGTTGCTTTTTCTGGACCTCGGCGATTAACTTCTCCACAATGTTGTCCACCATTTTAAATGCACAAGCCCAAAATTAGAATGGATTCTAATTGGCTGTCAGTGTTTTATTATTCAACAGCTGGAAAAAATCATTCTGAAAGTGAACGATATCATTTCTCTATATCGTTATTGTTATAGCTGTGGTGTGGACAGTGCTATTCTTGTATATTTATAACGTTCTTGGTGTGAACGGGCCTTAAGACTGCAAATAGATTGATCAGAATACACACTCATTCTAATAAATAATATAGTTCATTCACAATTTTACTGTTTTCAAATAACTTGGTGCATTAATATAGAGTTCATCTGAAATCATTTTAAAAAAGTGATCAAAAGTGCTATCATTCTCGCCATATATAATTACTAATTTTACTCTTTCTTTCACATTTGCAGGATTGTGAAGACGTCTTTTGCTGATAAGAAAAAAAATCATGTACATATGAAATAAAAATTAAAAAAAAGACATTTTCCTTTTTTCATAATTTAGTGCTTTGCCTCACAATTATGAAAAAGTACATATATTTATTATTTAGACATTTACATCAGCAGCTGCCTGTGACATGTAATGATTCTTGTCTGTGTATCGCCACACATACTCGTCCCTGACTGTGTCCGGTGACTCGGATCAAGTCCCATCCGGACCAACAGGAGTGTTTGTTCAATTAAACCATAGTCTTTCACCCACATGATGCCTTTTGTTGTTTGTCAGTGCACAGAATGTAACATTTACAGGAACGTTCCAGGTTCAATACAAGATTCAGCTGGCTGAGTGACCCTGAACACTGTCTACAGCAGAGTCATGGAACACATTCATTTGTATGGAAATTATTTCTTACTGTGACGCAAACTTTGTGAACAGACACCTTCCCAACCAGGAGAAACTCAACTGAGAGCAGACGGGTTACTGAAGGTCACACACACACAAAGATAAATGTGTCTGTGAGAATGCAAAGACTTTCAATGGACTATGTGCTATGCATGATGTTCATTATCGACTTCTCAGAGTTCCTGTCAGAGAAACCTAAAGCCTAGTGCTTATTTAGCTTGGCCAACATCATGAAACCCTGTGCCAACACAGAACTAAAGGTAGTGATGCAAATGCTGCTGGAAAATGGAAATATAAAACAAATTTGGTGAAGTTTAGGCTTAATAATGTAACATACAGTAGTTAATTTTGAGCAGTTTGGATGTACGGCTTATGATGTAATGATTCAGAGCAATATGATAATTTTATAATCCCTCTGGATCTCAAAGTATAGTCTTGATTCACTGAAACGACTGAACTTATTTTTAAATCCAATTACATGCATTTCAAGTGCGTTCAAGGTAGATGTTATATCATCATGGTCAAATAACAGCATGACTGGATTTAAGGTTAAAGACAAGCACTGCTTGAGATTAGACTTTGCTTGAGAATTTATAATGCTGGACATTTCCAAAAACATATTCACATAGAACATGTAACTAAACTGTACTTATTGCAAATTTTCAAATTGTGCTTCTCTAGTAAAGTCAGTCTAGTTTAAAAGACAAGATTGTTATATTTCAATATAGATATTTACAAACCTGATTTCAAAAAAGTTGGGACACTGTACAAATTAAACAGAATGCAATGATGTGGAAGTTTCAAATTTCAATATTTTATTCAGAATACAACATAGATGACATATCAAATGTTTAAACTGAGAAAATGTATCATTTTAAGGGAAAAATAAGTTAAATTAAATTTCATGGCATCAACACATCTCAAAAAAGTTGGGACAAGGCCATGTTTACCACTGTGTGGCATCCCCTCTTCTTTTTATAACAGTCTGCAAACATCTGGGGACTGAGGAGACAAGTTGCTCAAGTTTAGGAACAGGAATGTTGTCCCATTCTTGTCTAATACAGGCTTCTAGTTGCTCAACTGTCTTAGGTCTTCTTTTTCGCATCTTCCTCTTTATGATGCACCAAATGTTTTCTGTGGGTGAAAGATCTGGACTGCAGGCTGGCCATTTCAGTACCCGGATCCTTCTTCTACGCAGCCATGATGTTGTAATTGATGCAGTATGTGGTCTGGCATTGTCATGTTGGAAAATGCAAGGTCTTCCCTGAAAGAGACGATGTCTGGATGGGAGCATATGTTGTTCTAGAACTTGGATATACCTTTCAGCATTGATGGTGCCTTTCCAGATGTGTAAGCTGCCCATGCCACACGCACTCATGCAACCCCATACCATCAGAGATGCAGGCTTCTGAACTGAGCGCTGATAACAACTTGGGTTGTCCTTGTCCTCTTTAGTCCGTATGGCATGGCGTCCCAGTTTTCCAAAAAGAACTTCAAATTTTGATTCGTCTGACCACAGAACGGTTTTCCACTTTGCCACAGTCCATTTTAAATGAGCCTTGGCCCAGAGAAAACACCTGCGCTTCTGGATCATGTTTAGATATGGCTTCTTTTTTGACCTATAGAGTTTTAGCCGGCAACGGCGAATGGCGCGGTGGATTGTGTTCACCGACAATGTTTTCTGGAAGTATTCCTGAGCCCATGTTGTGATTTCCATTACAGTAGCATTCCTGTATGTGATGCAGTGCCGTCTAAGGGCCCGAAGATCATGGGCATCCAGTATGGTTTTCCGGCCTTGACCCTTACGCACAGAGATTGTTCCAGATTCTCTGAATCTTTGGATGATATTATGCACTGTAGATGATGATAACTTCAAACTCTTTGCAATTTTTCTCTGAGAAACTCCTTTCTGATATTGCTCCACTATTTTTGGCCGCAGCATTGGGGGAATTGGTGATCCTCTGCCCATCTTGACTTCTGAGAGACACTGCCACTCTGAGAGGCTCTTTTTATACCCAATCATGTTGCCAATTGACCTAATAAGTTGCAAATTGGTCCTTCAGCTGTTCCTTATATGTACATTTAACTTTTCCGGCCTCTTACTGCTACCTGTCCCAACTTTTTTGGAATGTGTAGCTCTCATGAAATCCAAAATGAGCCAATATTTGGCATGACATTTCAAAATGTCTCACTTTCAACATTTGATATGTTATCTATATTCTATTGTGAATAAAATATAAGTTTATGAGATTTGTAAATTATTGCATTCCTTTTTTATTCACAATTTGTACAGTGTCCCAACTTCGGAAATCGGGTTTGTATATTTGGTAACACCAGTTTAGACTCCAGTTCTCACTATTAACTAGTTGCTCATTGGCATGCATATTAATAGGATATTGGCTGTTTATTAGTACTTATAAAGCAGATATTAATGCCTTATTCTGCATGACCATATTCTACATCCCTTAATCCTGCTAAACTTAATAACTATTAATAAGCAGTAATTAGGAGTTTATTGAGGCAAAAGTTGAGAATTGGACCTTAATCTAAAGTGTGAACTTATGTTTTAATTTTTAAATCATTTTACACAGACAAAGTTGCTGATTAACAGTACAATGTGTTTGCCATGTACAGTGTGCATTGTTTAGATTGTGTGTGTAATTCTAAACAGTAGGTGGCAGCAGCTTTACTGTTTTTAACCCTGATTTAACAGAAGTCAGCCTTAATCGCAGACATGCTCTCAGCATATTCAGAGCAAAGGAACAAACCCAGCTCAGATCTGGCTCTGTTCCAAACCCTTGCTGTTTACTCCGTACATAGGCAGCAGCACAATTGATTCCAAAAGAGTTTGGCAGTATAGCATGTTGATAAATCAAAGGCAAAAAAAACAAAACAAAAAAAAACACTAATAAGCATTAAAATATACAGCATACCAAATATTGGGGAAGTGAGAGAAATAATCAGCATTTCTCTATGGCAGCACATCAGGGTTTGGGTCAGAGCTCTGTGGTCAGTCGACATTACAGCGGTTCCCTCTGCTGACCATCTCCAGAACAACAAGAAATTGCACATGCACACAACTGTCCTGTGGAACATGTAATTATCCTAACATATTAACACTAAAATATGATTGAGAACAAGGCCATGCTCTAAAAAATGCTGGGTTGTTTCAACTCATGTTTGAGTCAAATATGGACAAACCCAACTGTTGGTTTTACATTTTTAGATACAATTTTTAGATTAAACCAAGGTTGGGTTTGCTCATATTTGACCCAAACATTTTGTTAGAATATGTACAAATTCTGTCCAAAGTAAAGGTTTGTTAAGTGCATGTAAATGTACAATATTTGTAAATGGTACACTGTAAAAAATCAAACGTTGAGAAAAAGTAAAAGTTTAAGGCAACAACCTGCAGGAGATTTTTGAGTTTTCTCAACTTGTAAATTTATCTTGTTAACAAGAAGTTGAGAAACCTCAAAAATCTCTACCTTGAAGTACCATATAAAAACAAAATGACATTACCACCACTACATTTATTTTTATAGGAACATGCTTTTCAAAAGTTTGGGGTCAGGAAAATTTTTTAAATATTTCTGAAGTCTCTTTTGCTCACCAAGACTGCATTTAATTGATCAAAAATACAGTAAAAACTGTAATATTTTGAAATATTATTACAATTTAAAATACCTGTTTTCTATGTGAATATTTAGTAAACTGTAATTTATTCCTGTGATTAAAGCTGAATTTTCAGCATCATTACTCCAGTCTTCAGTGTCACATGATCCTTCAGAAATCGTTCTAATATGATGATTTGCTGCTCAAGAAACATTTATGATTATTATCAATGTTGAAAACAGTTGTTATTTTTGTTGAAACTGTGATACATTTTATGAATAGGCAGTTCATAAGAACAGCATTTATTTGTAATAAAAAAAAAAATGTAAATTTGTAAAAAAAAAAAAAAAAAAATTAAGAATGTGTTCTTCTTAAATAAACAGTAGTGTATACTTTTCCTACTGCAAGCTACATTTTTATTTAATATTCTTAAGCAACCTTTAACATGCATCTGCCATTAAATAACAGTTTGAATAACATAAAGAATGTTAGATTCAAAATCCGTCACCATCACACTGCTTTACCTCTAAACCCACACAAACACTTGACTTATTCAGTGCGGACTGAACTTAGAACTTTCTTTTGTGCATAAAATATACTCAACACCTTGATTGAATCTGAAGCTCACTTCATCTGTGGATTTTCACAGTTGCTTGTACCATACGAGCGACTGGGTTGAAGGTCACAGTGCACAGTCTGTTGAAATGTTATTTTCCACACCGAAGTGCAGAAACTTGAAGAAATGCCAATTTGTGCCCAGAGACTGGGCCTTGAATATGAAACAGGAAGGGATCTTGTCAACAAATCCTAACGGAATTGCTGGAGATCATTTGGAATTATCTAATGTTATCACAATATGATGTATCACAATCCGAAAGGAATCAAATCAAATTAAAACAAGATCCTATTGCATAAAAATCTGAAGACAAAAAAGATGTGATTTTCAGATCATCCACATTGACATTTATTCAGATCAAGTTTAATACAATCAAATTCTCAAAGGATTCTTATTTGATCCGTATAGAACTGATTCCAAATAATTGCATTGCTATTCTTTAGGGAAAACAAGTTATTTTCAAGTGTTTCCGAAAAATATTAGGTTGTCTGGGTTGATAAACTGCTGTACGTGAATATGACGTTAAAAACAAAGTTTTTATTCAATTATTTATGAATAAAGTCATCTTAAATTCTCCTATCTTTAACTTGCACAGCCTTGCAAATGCAAAACCCACAGATGCAGAGCTAGTTTCCAAAGCACTCCATATGTGATGTACGGTAATCTGATAACATACGCAGCATTCCTCACAGAGATGAATGATGGAGCCGGCTGTATTGTATCAGGTTTATGGTGCTTGTCATTCTGCCGGCATCACTATTGTGACATCGCAGCTGGACAAACAAATGATGCTCAATGGATGTTCTGTCTACTGCAATAAGATTTGATGATATAGAGAGAAGCACAGACAGCGCTCAACTGAATTTGAGAGGACGAAACTCGATAAACTTTCATTGAGGCTTGCTCACGACAGATTGACAAGCATTCCTGGAATGTTTTCTGCATAAGCAGCCACATTAATGGTGTTTCGCAATGTGAGAATGTCTTAGTCTTGAGAACTAGAAAAGAAAAGTGCTCTGGGTGGTTGTTAGGCTGTTGCTATGGTGCTCTGGAAGGTCACTATAGGCAGCTTCTAGGCATTTGTAAAGTTGATTTGGGTGGTTTATATTGTAGGTGGTTGCTAAAGTGTTCATTGTGGTTTCTAGTGTTTTGGATAATTGATAGGCAGTTTCTAGGCAGTTGATGGGTGCGCCCTAATTTGCATATATATACACTATTCCATGAGATTTTGTAGTATAAATAGTGTGAGTAGTGTGTTCACACTGAAAATTCTAAATAGAAAAACTTTAAAGGGTTAGTTCACCCAAAAATGAAATTTCTGTCATTAATTACTCACCCTCATGTCGTTTCACACCCGTAAGACCTTTGTTTATCTTCAGAACACAAATTGAGATATTTTTGATCAAATCAGATGGCTCAGTGAGGCCTCTATTGCTAGCAAGATAATTAACACTTTCAAATGCCCAGAAAGCTACTAAAAGACGTATTTAAAACAGTTCATGTGACTACAGTGGTTCAACCATAATGTTATGAAGGGACGAGAATACTTTTTGTGCACCAAAAAAAAACATTATAACAACTTTATTCAACGATATCTAGTGATGGGCGATTTCAAAACACTGCTTCATGAAGCTTCGAAGGTTTACGAATCTTGTTTCGAATCAGTGGTTCAAAACGTGTATCAAACTGTCACGTAAACCATTGAAATTTCGAAATGTTTTGAAAACACTTATGACGTAATGATGCCTCGTTTACTGAAATCATGTGACTTTGATACACGCTCCGAACCACTGATTTGAAACAAAAGATTCGTAAAGCTTCGAAGCTTCATGAAGCAGTGTTTTGAAATCGCCCATATTGTTGAATAAAGTCGCTATTTTGTTTTTTTGCCACACAAAATGTATTCTCGTCACTTCATAACATTAAGGTTGAACCACTGTAGTCACATGCACTGTTTTTAATATGTCTTTAGTAGCTTTCTGGGCATTTGAAAGTGTTAATGATCTTGCTGGCAATGCAGGCCTCACTGAACCATCGGATTTTAATTAACTGAAAAAACGAAGACAATTCATGTAGCTATTGCAGCTTTATTTACGTAGTGGAGGGGGAGGGGATTCAGACTCCGATGTTGAATGACAAAATATCCTTATAACATTCATACACTACATGGCTGAGTACATAGTGCATAAGTACATAGTGTATAGAGTGCCATTTGGGACGCAGCCCGTTCTGGTTGGGTGCTGTGTGGTTGCTAATGTGTTATTTTATTATTGTTTATACACCATTATAGTATTTATTAATATTTTGAATTGACTCTTTTAGTATATTATATTAAACCACTGACGTTAAATGTAGCAGCGATTGTGCATCAGCTCTTATTTGTATTTGTCAATTTTAATTTTAGTTTGTTTTAGTAATTTTGTTATTTTTTTTTTATTTTTATATGATATTTCTGTAATTAATGTATTTTTTTCTTTCAGTCATTGCCAAGGCAGTATTTTTAAATATTTTATTTAATATTTTATTATATTTAGCTTCATTTTAAGTTTTAGTGACAACACCCTAAGTGTGTTTTGGGTGGTTGCTAGGCAGATACTATAATTTTAAAACTAAAATTTCCATTTCACCAAAATCACCTTTTATGTGTTTTGGCTATTAATTTACATGACAACAGCGTTTTGGGGTCCTGAAAATACAAACTTTTAAAACAAAGTGCATGTTTTTGTATGTTTTTAGTACATTGTTGTCGTGTAAACGCACCCTAAATGAAATGAAAGCAATGTTGGCCTCAGGTTAGGCATTCTGACAGTATATTCATCTTGTCAAGCCATCATAATTAAGTTCACAAAACTGTGACAGCTTGAATCTTTCATCTAGCCTATATTTTAATGTTTAAATCAAGAACTGTAAAATTTCTTAATGCATCCGAGGAATTCTTGCTCTGTCATGCAGCCTGAGTTTTCTCCAGTCAAATATATAGTGCTGCTGGCCAAAAGCTGCATCCCACTTTGCCAAAGGACTCTGCAGGCACAAAAACAGGATGACTTGGACATCTGCCACAGCCCGGAAGACTCGACTGCTGCCTCAATAATAATAAATCTAATCATAGAGCCAGTCCGCTACACCCGTTTGACATTCATAAAACCCATGTGACACTCTACAGGACTCTATGTAGGTTATTATTTTGGCCATTTTCTAAAACACCACGTGTTTACTAACAAAAACACAAATATGTAAAGGAATGAATATGATGCAAATGAAATGGACTTCTAGAGCATTGGTTTGGTTTCTTTTTGGTTTTACTGAGCTGATTCTGGACATTAACATTGCACTTAGACATTCAAAGCACATGAAATGAAATAGTTATATGCGCTGTGTAACGTGAGGTTTTCAGTCTGTTTTGAGGAAATAGACTGGATTTTGCAATCATGTAGAAAGAATCCCAGGCTCCGCTGCCCAGAGGCCAGACTTTTTTTCATTGATTTTAGATGTTGACGGATTGGACTCCATCAAACCCATTTAATTAGTATTGAGGCACCAGGCTGCAAATGGAGACTAAAGGGGGGTGGGGGCTGACATAATTCGGCTGATCTGTTTAAATATCATACAGCACGGCTAACCGGCAACTTCTAGAACTGCATGGAGAAACTACATGAGTTAGAAGAATCCTATAGGGAGAAAACACAGCACAGTTCATTAGACAGTGACCGTGAGAGACGGTCTGACACTGTAAGATACGGATGCTGTGAACTACTGCTATTATTATGAGCTTCTGGAGTGTGTGGACGGATTGCTCTGTTGGAGAGTGAGTTCTACAGTGCCTCCCATCAGTCTTTAATAATTTACATAGACCACATTAAGTTACATGCTGCTGGAGCGCAGCAGGCTGGAGTCAGAGCAGAGCCAAAGAATTATTGTATTTACTGCAGCCAAGGAGCTTTGAAATATGTGATTCATTTGAATGGTACGCTATCTTCCCGGAAGTAAGCAAAATGGAGGCTGCCATCTTTGCTCGTGAGGCACTCGGTTCTGGGATTGGCTGGTATGTGACTTGAAAATATAGGCTACAACATACTGTACAAAACAATTAAAAAATTAAAACAATGTAAATAATAATAATAATAATAATAAATTGGCAAGTGGTTATGAATATAACCTTATAAAGCAACTTCGCTATGACATGTAGGACATCTGCTGGTTAAAGTTATGTAAATACAGCTACAATATGTTCAGTGACGTTTTAAAAAAGGATAATCATACGCTTTACCAGATAATTGTAATTATCTAATATTTGTAGCACTTATTTTTTGTAGGCCTACCAGCAATAAAAGTTATATTTTTATCAATTTAAATAATAAACCTGACTGGTTCGTGGTTAAAGGGTTAGTTCACCCACAAAATAATGTCATTTATTACTCACCCTCATGCCGTTCCACACCCACAAGACCTTCCTTAATCTTCAGAACACAAATTAAGATATTTTTTTAAGATATTCATCTCCTCTCTCAAGATGTACTAAAAACATATTTAAATCAGTTCATGTGAGTACAGTGGTTCAATATTAATAGTATAAAGCGACAAGAATATTTTTGGTGCGCAAGAAAAACAATTAATGACTTATATATTGATCGGCGATTTCAAAACACAGCTTCATGAAGCTTCGAAGCGTTATGAATCAGAGTATCGAATCAGCGGTCCGGAGCGCCAAAGTCACGTGATTTCAGCAGTTTGGCGGTTTGACACGCGATCTGAATCATGATTCCACACCAGTTCCACACACTTGATTCATGATCATTGCTCCCAATGCAGGCCTCACTGAAGCTTTTCAACAAAAACATCTTAATTTGCGTTCCGAAGATGAATGAAGGTGTACGTGGAACGGCATGAGGGTGGGTAATTAATAAATGACAGAATTTTCATTTTTGGGTTAACTAACCCTTTAAAACAATTCAAAACGTAATTGTATGACGTAACGACGAAGCCTCCTTTGCTTAAATTTCATGACATTTCGTGGCAAGGTTATGAATCGATTAACCGGTACCTTAAAATGAATCGATTCTCTAAAACGAACAAAATATGAACTAGCCCATGTGTTGTGTGAAGGTTGTTTCGATGTGGGTTACTGTACAAGCGCGAATGTCAGTCTTTAAAATTTTAACGGTTATTTTGGCGGCTGATCTATCTGACGAGGATCTGCTGTGCTTTATGGAGCTGTGCTTTTTGTTTTGTTTAATTTCCATTTCAGAACATCAAAATGACGGTAAATGACGCAAAACCTATGATTTGTACTTTTATAATACGATATTTCGGCTGTTTACAACCTGAATGCCATACGTCATCCAAGACTTTCGATCTTGTTTGGTGAAATTCAGGTTGTTTATTACCTTAAGTAGTGTTTTCTACGGAACTCACAACAAAAACGCCAAACATTGGACTTTGGTTCAGGTCAGTGAAGTATTCATCAGAATGACGGTAAGTTAATTGTTATTTTTGAACTACCGTTTAATTAAAAGAATCGGCTCATAAGAGTCGTTCGTTTCGGGATTCAGGCTACAATGGTCGCGTTTTCGATTCACTAAAAACAACCGACTCATAAGAGTCATTTGTTTTTGTATCGGTCCACACTGGTCGCCTTGTGGAAGGGCAGCTCAATCGAAAAAAGATTTCTTGCCATTATTTCAAGGTCTTTATTTATTCATACTGAATACAGCAAACTCAAATCCACAACTTGGCTAATAATATGTCATTTCTTTCGCCGCTACGTTGAAGATTCATCAGCGAGAGCGCGCAATCCCTAGAGTCTACAGCGTCTTTCGCGCTTCTCTCATCCGCTCGTTGATTGGTTACTGCGCCTCTTTCCCCGCCCCGCCCTCTCGCGTTCTCCTCCCTGTTTCTCCTCTCGCTCCATCCTGCCTGATTTTCACAGCTCAGCATTCTCCTTACATGTACTGTAGGTTTTTAAAAGCAGGAGGGGTGGGATGGGTTTCAGAGTGTGTGCAATGAAAAAAAATCACCCAATTGGAAAGAGGATGAGTTTTTATTGAGCCGTGATTGAACCAATGACAGCTCAGTGCCGGGAAATACAGCAGCGAAACACCAGGGGCTGTGGTGCTGAGCAACGATTGCAGGGTGTGAGACTGGAAATGTGTGTGTGTACATGAGAGCACCTCTGCATCTGTCCCGATCCGAGCTATTGTGTGTGTGTGTGTATGTGTGCGTGTAGAGGAAGACATCAGGGGTGTGTGTGTGATTGTCTGCACAGGTCTGATATTTCCAACTAAACCAGAAGAGGATAAACCAAAAGTCTTGATTGTTGTCACTTTTCTTTTTTTTCTAAGCTCTCCAAGTGCCCTGCGCGCTCTGCGAAGTTTCTTTCTTCAGCCCCCCTTCTGCATCACCACCCTCCTCTTGGTGCAGTGAGGATACACACGGTACAGAGGTAAGTACAGTATCTCCCTTTTATGATAAAGCATGCCTTTTATGCATTGAAATGCTTTCTTACAAGGATGTGAGTCTGAATGGAGTCTTTCGGTCATTATAACAAACAAAAAAATCAGTGAATGAAGGCGTACGGCAGAGAGGAGAGAGGAAGATCTCTGTCAGTGAGAGCAACTTTCTCAGCACACAGGAGAGAGTGAGTGCGTAGTGTCCTAGTGCTGCAGTATCACATTACATAATAGTGGCCGATGTGCGTAGAATAGAACTTGAGAGTCTCATCATTTTTACGCACGGCTTGATAACTCAGAGATGCAGTCTGACACATCACTGCCGGCTCTGTAGACATGCAGCTGTTTGTGCACTTTTAAATGTTTTTTGTGCATTCCCCCCTGATGGGTTTGTCTGCATTCAACATTCTCCAGTGAATTATTTAAGTTCCAGAGTACTAGGCTGATTTGCAGACTATTTAGGGCTGACGTCCAGCAGTGAGCTCGTTACTGGCCGTGCAGCTGCTGATCGTGGCATCTTTTTGCTGATCAAGCTGTTCTGCTGACAATAGGCGCAGATTTACACGTCCTGTCTGCTGGCGAAGGATGTTATAAACTTGATTACCTTTTTTTGGGGGAAGTGCATCATCTGATTTTACTCATTTAGCGTGCTGTATTATGAAGAGTGCTTTCTGTGAAAAAGTAAAACCACTGTGTGTTCTGTTCATCCTTGCGTGTACTTTCACATATAGGCGCATTCCCAAAGGCTCAAAGACATCCCGGCAGGGCCGATAACAGGAAAAGGCAATTTAAGAGGTAATCTCATTGATTGCGGTGGCGACCAGGTGAATAGCGCGTTGAAGAAAGAGAAATGCAGAGAGATAGATGACCTGGGACAAGGCGCTTCAGCTAAGTGCTTCGGGTCAGTCCTTGAGAGCTCCACATAATAAAGGCGCTCGTTTAGATTCAGAGTAGACCTTGCTCTACTCAAAGCAGAGGTGAGACAGAGGAGGCATCGCCGCATTGGACACATTCACACACACACACACATGCTTGTGTGAGGGTTATGTGTGGAGTCTGTTCATTGAAGTGAAACCATTTCCCCTTCCTGTAATAAATCATGCTCCCGTACTGCTGTACAGGGGCCGGTAATGTTTGAAGTAGAACATTGTCTCTTTTTTTATGTTTTACAGTAATAGATGAGACTTGGGTAATAATGACGCAGTATCAGGACTCATAACTCAACATACTCATAATGCGCCGTTGGTTGGGGACGTTGCATTTGTTTTATGTTGTAGTATTTTTGAAGCCTGCTGATTTTGTTTATCAGTAACATAACCAAACTCACTATTCTTCTATCTATATCTCTCGCTCTCTGGAGTGCCGTTGGTTTTTTAACAGAGGATATCTGCTTGATGGCTCATGAAATTGAATGGTCTTTTCCTGCTGTAATCGTGTCTTGCTGAAATTGGGATGCGTTCACATAAAGCGTAAGGGTCTCCCTGTGGTTTCTTCTAATCAGAATGGTTGAAATGACCATCGGAAGCATTAAATGCTTTCTTTTCTTTCTTTATAAACTAATATCTTCACTTAAAAGCCACAATAGGATATAGTTATTGCAGCATGGGTCAGCAGGTCGCATAGTCAAAAAATAAATAGTACAGTTATCTATATGCATGTAAGCAGCATACATGTCTGAAAATATATAAGCATAGAGAGAGGCACATATATTGATCATCAAATGATTTATTTAAGATTTCTGGCATCGCCTTTTGTCGTTTCGAAATTAAAATTTTGAAATTAAAATACTTTGTTGTTAAACAATGAATAATTTACTTTTTTGTTTTTTCGTTTTGAGAATTTTGAGAAAATATTGTGTAAAATAGTTATTTTTATTTTTATTTTATTTGTTTTATTTGATTATTTTATTGTACTTTATTTTTTATTTTATTTTTCATTGCCCACCCTGTTCTCTATATGAGTAAATATTTTGTGAAATAAGTTTTTATTTTATTTTATTTTATTTTATTTTATTTTATTTTATTTTATTTTATTTTATTTTATTTTATTTTATTTTATTTTATTTTATTTTATTTTATTTTATTTTTCAACCCCGCACTCCAGATATCGGGACCAGCCTTTTAAAAGCCTGTATCGGTGGAACACTATGTACAGATAATATGTCATTATAAGGCAGTGATTTTTTATTTAGTTTTTATTTGTTTTATTTTATTTTATTTATTTATTTTTTTTTTTCATTACTCACTTTGCTCTCTTTGTGAATTGAGTAAATATTTTGTAAAATAAGTGTTAATATTTTATTTTATTTTATTTTATTTTTCCACCCTGTGCTCCAGATATCGGGACCAGCCTTTTAAAAGCCTGTATCGGTGGAACACTATGTACACATAATATGTTTGTCATTGTAAGGCATTGATTCTCAGACTGTACAATTGCTCAGGTTCAATATTAGTCAAACAATTGATCTGTCCTCAGTGAAGCTGTATTGAAGAATTGATGAATGTTTTTCCATGAGCAAGCTGTTTATATGGATCAAATTTGACCAGAAACTTAGAATCCTTCCTTAACATGCTTTCTTTTTTTTATCACTTCCGGTTTGTGCAGCTGCATTTTAAACTGCGTAGTACATGTGCAGTAGTATCATGTTCTATCTCTCTCTCTCTCTCTCTCTCTTTTTATCTATCCATCCGTACTTTATTTTTTTCGCTCCGACGCAGCTTTGATTTAACAGCATCTTCGCTGTCACATCAATCACTCCTCATGTAATGGCTTCATAAAGTCTGAGTGCTCAATGTGGGCACAATGCAGAAATACAATTCCTTGTTTCACAATTCAAGAGCTCAGTCATGCCAGTTGTTTGGCCACTACATATGTTCATTCACAATAACAAAGGGAAGCACTGATGTTTGGGTTTGTTTGATATACTAATGGATGTGATTGTCACTGCAGTGTGTTTAGTGAAAGCCAGACTGATGGTGGGGATTTAATTCATCCCAATGATTCAACTCTTTTGAGATCCGTTCAGTGACACTTTCTGTAGATTACATTATTACATCAATAGGTGGAAACCAGTGAGCTCTTTTTGTCAATTAATTTACTATTTTCTTTAATCTAGCTAGTAAAACCCAATACGGTAGCTAAAATGATTTCGGAGTTTTAATAATGCCTGTTATTGTCATCAATAATGTTTACACTAGGGCTGAACAATATATTGGAATTTTTCAAAATATCGCAAATGTCGCATATCACAATATGCATATCATAATGGCTTTCAATAACTAAAAGATTTTAATTCTTCAAAAGATTACAAAAAGTCTACTTTTTAGGTCAACACAGACAACAGAGAGTAGACGGACACATGACTGTTGTGTACATTTGACATATTTAATGTTTTTAGGCGCAATAAGTGAGTACTCAAGCACACAGAAAGCCGTCTCTCAGACAGCGCGTGATCACGAATTCAGTTCTCTTCCGCAGCTTATATGGACAAATACACAAAATTACGTCAAAATGCTTATCTTGGTGAGTATTCACGTAAACACAGTCATTTATGTCTTAAGTGAAGTAAACAGTTGAGAAAGTGTAACAGTATATTGGATCCGTGCAGCTCTTAAACTGACAGCAGCCTAATACACCTGCTTCCGTCTGTGTGCTTAATGTTAATCAAACAACAAAAGACAATTAGAAAATTACTCACTGCTCTTGACTGAATAACTTTATGTTATATCGTTTTCAGTTTTTAAATGTAATTTACATTTATTTTACACACTTAAAGCATTATTGTATCACATATCGAATATCGCATTATTTAATGTGTTATCGCCTTTCGTTTTTTTCTTTAATTTCGTGCAGCCCTAGTTTACACATTTATAAATTGGGATACATCTTTAATATTGTGTCACTGCATGGAAGTGAACGAGAGTGATTTGTTCGAAAGAATTAGTCATTAGTCGTTTACAAGTGAAATACCACTACTGCACATCAAAGGTTGCATTTAAGCAGCATTCTTCCTCTGTCCGTCAGGTTACTCAGAACTGATGATAGAGCAGCAATAGAGTTTGACGTGTTCGTGACAGCTCCATAACATAATATTTAGAAAGGACAGCCAAGGTGCTGGGCTGGTAGATTTAGTGCCCTCAGGCTACGAGATGTTACAGCATGCTGACTAAATCAGATGTGGAATGTGTGTGTGTTAGAGGAAGGTGGGAGTGTTAGAGAACAAGAAAGCCGTTTTGCCATTCTATGATATTGACCCTTCGCTAAGCTCCGCCCCCCTTGACTGCTGTTGCTAGCTTTATAGAACTGGAATTTAGAGAACTGTGAACAGCGTGATTGTCAGTAAGATGTGGTCATAAAATGGTCAAAATATTTAAATTTTGCATGGGCTGTGATGAGGTGTGACTGTCTTTACAGAAATTGTTAAATTACACAGTAAAATACTGAATCAGAATGGAAAAGAGAAAAGCTTCATATATATATATATATATATATATATATATATATATATATATATATATATATATATATATATATATATATATATATATATATATAAAATATATATATATATTTTTATTCATAATTTCTTTAAAATTTAATTTAGAGCTATCCAAACACAGAACATCCATAGATTGCATTAGAAAAGAGCAACATTTTATCTAAAAATCTGGTGGACGACAGGATTGATCAGTTACATTTTGAAGGCGAGACTTCTCTTTTTGATGAAAGTCATCTCTTTTGATAATGTCATTGTGGTTTTGTCAGTCAAACTGATGGATAGGCATTGACCTGTTTTTATTAGTATAGTCAAAAGTAAAATCTGTTGTAATGAAAATAACTTCAGGCAATTATCTTTATGCTAATTTGCCAATACTCTCTTTTTGCATGTTTGTGCATGAATTAAATTACGTATGCATACTGTATGCATTTATTTGCAATAATATAATTTTACAGCAAAAACCTGTCAGGTGAAGCGGCGGTGCTGTAAAATGAGGCGTGAGCTGTAGGAAATGGTTCAGTGGATGACTGTGGGCCACAGCGCCTCAGGCTAACACATGCAGACTGCTGCACGGCGCACAGCTACTGGTGCAGTGTGTGTCCATCCCCCCGAGACACACATGCACACACACTCGCACGAGTATTGCTCAGAAAGCTCTTCTACACTCCACTGCCAATTCTGACAAAGACAAACGGAGCTGAAGTGTATGTTGCTGAATAACACAGTTTGTTTTGTGTATGTGTGTGTGTGTGTGTTAGAGAGAGTGAGAGAGAGAGAGAGAGAGAGAGAGAGTGTTTATCCCTTACAAACAAGTACTGTTGCTGTACTATGGTACAATGACCGTATCAGAGAGTAAAACCATGGTACTTTGATATATGAAGGTAAGAATGATTGCCATATTCTTGCTATTTATGGCTGAATGTCCAGGTTGTTACTGTATTGTCACTGTATATGTTAGATGATTTGCATGCATGACAGAAAGCCCATGTATGTTATTTTAGTATTATTTATGGACTATTATAGTATTTATTAGGGATGCACTGATAGGAAAATTTTGGCCGATACAAATAACTGATAATTCTTTATATTTGAAAGCCGATAACTAATATATTTGCCCGATAAATCTAAATCAAAATGTTTCTATAATTTTTGAGAGTCTGATAAAAAAAGTCTCACCATTAAAAGCCATCTAAGTACACAATTATAATGTTCTCATTATAATTTTATGTAGCCTATATGACAGATTTGTGCTGCACGTGGTGCACCTAACTGTATTTTCCTTTTTAAAGTGATTTCAATAATATTTCAAGCAATTCAAAACCAAATGTGCACATCTGAAATGTCTCAGCTGAAGAAAATAATCCATTATTTATCGGCTTTAATAAATCGGCCAAATTTTCTTATTGGGCCGATAACGTTAACATTAAAAATGAACATATATCGGCCGATACGGATATTGTGAACAATATATAGTGCATTATTAATATTTTGAATTAGCTTTTATTTTTATGTTTTCACCTTTCATTTTAATTTTAGTTTACATTTTAGTAATTTTGTTATGTGCTTTTGTCATTAGTTTTTGTTTTTTAAATATTATTTGAATATTTAAATATTTCTTTTTAGGTTTTTTTTTTTTTTTTAGTTCTACTAATTTTAGTACGTAAACTTATTGTATTTCAAGTTTTTTTATGTTTAAGTTTTTCATATGTATGTTTTATTTCAGTGAACAATAACATTTTTGGGACATGTAAGCATGCATAAATTCAGTCACTTTATGAAGAGTTCATGCAAACATTACGTTCTTTATTATTCATGGTTTTATTCTGAATTGTGAATTTTGTGAACGTGACTAAAGCACATCCAACCAAACAGTTCAGAACGTAGCACAAGCTGATCAATGCAAGCGCAGCTATTCAATGCAGTCCCCAGAGAGCTGTGAACGTCTCTGATAGATGAGTTATATTGTGCATGCATGTCACGCCGAACTCCTCAACATGCTAGTTGAACCACTAATGGAAAAACTTCAGTAACGTAATTAAGCTCACATCAGATGTGAAGCCAGAACTCTTTGCATAATAAGTGAGGGTCTTATCCTGGGATGAACAGTATGTTGCACTTAATTAAAACACTTTGTTATTCTCATTTCCTGCTGCAGTTCCTACTGCAGCTTTATGCATTTTTCAGTGCTTAAATGATTATGATATAAAATAGTACCGTATAATTGCATAAGCATACATTTGTTAAAGTATGTGTGTGTGTCTTTTGTAGTTCCTGCATTTCAGTTTCATGATATGCAAGTTGGATTCACTATCAAAAATATTTAAATGTTACAACCTACATGCACTGTGAAAAGTGGCTCAGGTTTAGCACTGCATGTCGATTCGGCGTCCTCTTTTATGTCGGCTCATTAATGAATGATCGATGATCCATACTACTACGGCATGATCAAATTACCAGCCAGAACCACAGGCTGATAAAACATCATGCTGAAGAGAAGGAGTTCATATATTCTGATGCTGTAATAGACCAATTATACTGCTCTACTGCCCCCTCCTGGTGCTCTGTCATCAGGGAGCTATAATAGCAGTGTGGCCTTGACATGACATAACTTGTCATTTTCTTCAACGTCGTCATGCTTCTGGCTTTTGTAAAGGAACAGCTGATTTAAGGTCAGTTGTTTAGAGGATTTCGCAATGCACTTGAAGACTACAAGAACTTCCACAAGGGTGAAATAATCCCACATACTTATACTGAAGGAGGGAACTGAGCCATATCTAGAAACCAGAATAGAGACTTGAGGGTTAAGGACTCTTTGATTTTGACCTGTAAACAACCACTCAGCAACAGTATAGCAATGCATTTTTATCAGAAAACTACCATCAAGGCAGCATCCTATCCAGTTTGTTGTATAAAAATGCAGTAGATTTGTATTATGAAGCACTGCAGGTTTATTTGGCGCTAAAGATAGAGAGCACAAATGCCAGGTGATTAGTCAATGTGCTTGTTTTTCAGTGGGTCGGACATTTTCTGGGGTACTCGCTCACACTGACCTAGATTTGGATCATCTCTGTATCCGGTTTGGGCAAGGGAAAAGGTAGCTCTTTCTGTCGCCCACCTTACTGAACTCCGCCAGCCTATTAAACTATTTTAGGTGAGGATCTGTGTGTCTGTGTACATGGCTGCATCCGAAATAGCATATACTCTCTTGAGTAGTTAATTATTTTGAATAAGTAATTACTTTGTGCTGCTAAAACAGTATGTTCTATATAGTATGAATATAATCTGGACGTACTACATCGCCATGTTGCCCTTATCATGTGACCTACCAGCATCAGTTACATCACTTCACCGCCATTCACAAATCCTCCCCCTCATGGGATAGTAAAGTGTCCATCATATGCACACTTCAGAGTCTCGTCAGAAGAAGTAGGTCATCTGGGTACTTTTTTACTTACTCTTTTATGAGTACTGTGAATTCGGACATTCTTCTTTTTTTTTGCTTACTATATAGTAGGGAAGTATGCAATTTCGGATGCAGACCAACCCTGCATCCCAATGTGCATACTAAATAGTGTTGAATATTACTAATGTCATATGCTTTTTAGGATGGATACACATTGAGACTGTCACTCATCAGGTCACGTCTGGACCCCAAAGGGTCAGTGTTTGTAACGCCCAATCAGAAGTGTCTGTTACGTCTTCATGATGTAGTTTATCACATAAATACAGTCATAATTAATACATGTATTATAATAATGAAAGTAATGAATGTTTACCGCTGGACAACATAATCAGTTTTGAATACAAAATATTTGATCTTATAATATGAAGTATTATTTTAGTGTTATTTATTGTAGTATTTATACTATTGTAGTATTTATTATTATTTTAAATTACTTTTTATTTTTATGTTTTCAGGTTTCACTTTGATTTTAGTTTAGTTGAATTTTAGTAGTTTTTAATGTGCTCATGTAATTTATTATTTTATTAAACATCTCTATGTAGCTTTAATTTAATTTATTTCATAGTTTTAATAATTTTAGTATTTCACCTTAAAGGTGCTATAGAGGATGTTTTGTTTTATACATTTATGCAATATTACTTGAAACTGTCTTTACTAACTGATAAAAGATTATTTATTAGGTGCACTGAAAGGAATAATTTTAATATACATCATCTGTGCACAAGGTAGGGCCTTAAAAACATCAGCTATTCATTTGTATGATCATCGCATAAACGATTGGCCCTCTGGCTTGTCAATCACTGCCATGTCAATCACTGCCGTGCGCTCCAGTAACTTTCCACACTCCACAGGCGCCGCATGCAATGTTTTTATCAGGAGACAGGAGTAACAACTGCGGATTATTAGTTACCTGCGGTGAGTCCGACATAATGAATCCACTAACACCACACAGCGAATGCCGGTGGTAAACAAACAAACTTGTGCACGAGTTTTGGGAGGCGTTCCCTCGAAATGAGCTGTGAAGGAGGGGGGTTGTTCTTACGCATGCGCTCATTTCAAAAAGTCTCAGTCGTCGAAAACATCCTCTATAGCATCTTTAAACTTCAGTTTATTTTCATGGAAACATTTATAATTTTCGTTTGTTTATTATTAGGTTTATATTTCGAAGGTTTACTGTATGTATCTAATATTTATATTTCATTTATGTTTTATTTCAATTACCAAAAACATTTTTTGAACGTATTTAGAAAAGGATCATCATATTATAGACATTACATATTTTATGTGAATTAATAAGTAGTGAAATTGCCATTGTATCTCTAACACTTTTCATGCGCAGGTCAAAGCGGCCCACGGCACTGTTGAAGCCCTGACGCGAGTCATGTGAAAGGCCTTTAGAGAGTGTAGATGTGGGCCAGAGTGTCTGACTGCCCTAATTTGTTCGACCTTCGCGGGGGAGAGAAAGGCACTGCGGAGGAGAGAACTTGTTTAAGAGACCCGCTCCCTCACCGTGAGGCCGTGACTCCCTCCGCAGGCGCTCATCGTCTCTCCGTTTGCTCTAATCTGAATGTAGCTGCCAAAGCAGCTGAAATGAGTGTAGTTTCTGTGTAGCACTGCAGCTAATTTGCTCTTATGGCTTTACTAAGGACTGCTGACTCACTTGTTCACAGTATGTGCTGGAAAGCTTGACGAGTGCCTGTTATCCTTAAGGGGTTTCCTGTTCATAAACAGATACACTTGCTGCTGTCAACTGCATCAGCTGAAATCGTCCCTGAAATTTCACCCCAGTTGAGAGTGCAGAGATATCTATAAGTAATCTGTTGTTTTTGGAACCAATTCTTACAAATATGTCAATGATTTGAACCAAATAAGTTTCAAATGTGTCTTTCACCTCTGATAGTGATCGCCATTCAAAAGTAGCCATGTATTATGCAACATATAAATCCATAAAATTAACATAAATATTGTGAAGTAATTTGTTTGAATTACCTTAATTTGGAAGATTTTCTCAGCAAACATTGATATATGCAATCAATTGTGATTAAATAATTTGATTAATTATTTTGCATATCGTGCAATTAAATCAACAGATTTTTTGATTAGATTATATTTATTTTATAGATTTATGAATCCTAATATGTATCTTGTCTTAAAAACTAACTGATTGTAGCTTGCATGTCCAGTCCTGAGATTGTGTTCAAGTTTTTTGCTTGCTATCTGCCCACATCTAGGCCTATCTATCATCAGGGTGAACCTTGCCTTTTGTACTTTTCCACGAGCATGCCAAATTTTGACAAGGGCATCAGTGATATCAGGTTTACACTGCCACTGCAATGTGTTGGAAATGCAGCAGTTGAGTTCAAATTGCCTATGCTGCTGTCGTCAGTTGGTTTGAATTGGATCAGAGCTGACAGGAGACAATGGTGGTGAAACGCCCTGAAAATGACGAGTCAGATAAGAGGGAAAATTGCTGGAAATGACCCCATAAATTTTGATGGCCGCATCAATCATTTTCATCCTCTGAAAGGAGGCAGTTGTCTTTACGTCTCCAATGAGAAATTAAGACACAATAACTTGCGATTTTACTGTGGATGTGGAACCCTTGTGAACGTGATATATGCATTTGATTAGTTTCTTAAAGAGATAAGAATTCTATCATTCCATCACACTCATGTCGTTTCAAAACCTTCATTCTTCTGTAGAACACAAAAGTAGATATTCTGAAAACTTTCATGTGTTTTTTTAGTATTATTTATGTACTATTATAATATTTATTAATATTTTGAATTAGCTTTTAGTTTTACATTTATATATTTACATTGTTTTCATTTAATTTAACAGATGATTTCTTAACTGCTGTTTTCTCACTGCTGTCATTTTTGTTGTGTTTATTTGTTATTGAGAGGAAAGCGTGCAACATATTTACATATTCATCTAAACGTCGCTTTGAGCAGCGTGGATGGCATTGGGATGTTCTTTAACAGTATGTCACTGCAAAGATATTTCCAACTTCTTTTTACTTCTAAGCAAAGAACGAAAAAAAACTTAGAGTATATCTGGGAATTGACTCAGTTTCAGTCTCTTAAACATTACGTGTGCACAAGTGCAAACATGAGCAATAAGTTTCACTTAACAGCCACCGGTGTCACTAAAAACAAGGGTTTCTGAATTCTACATATAAACGAATTTGGAGCAGGTGTCAGTTACGTCACTTGTAGTGGTGGCAGAAGAACAGCGGTAACAAGTTGAAGAAAATGGGTAAAATCCACAGAATAAGATAAAAAAATGTTTTGTTGTGCCTTTGGATGTCAGAATCAGAATGCAAAAAATTAATTTTTATAGAATACCTTTGTTGAAGATGCCCTTTGAAGCGAAACGCAGACGTTCACGTTGCAAGTCACAGACTGATGAAACCTGCAACGATTAGTCAACTGTTAAAGCATGAATTAGATGTAAACAGTAAGTCTACATAATTTTCACATATGCAGTTCATAGGAGACATACAGCACATACAGCATGAAATAATATTTAAACCTTTAACATTTTATATAGATAACTTTTAAACATATAACATTGTTTATCTCACAATTCTGACTTTTTTTCTTGCACTTGCGTATTTATATCTCCCAGTTTGGACTTTATAACTTGCAATTGTGAGTTTATATCACAATTCTGAGGGGGAAAAAAGTCAGAATTGCAGGATATAAACTCACAATTCTGAGGAAAAAAGACAGAATAATGAGTATATCTCACAATTCTGTTTTTCCTTTTAAGAATTGTGAGATATAAACTCAAAATTAACTTTTTTTTAAATTCTTTTATTCCGTGCTATTCCACTTTTGCAGAACTGTCATTTTCTGCCACCAGGTAGGCTCCGCCCACAAAAAAAACATAATCGCTGTTTGCAAACACAAAATTGGGTCTATAGCACCTTTAAATGTGATGCTACCCTGACTTAGGACTATTCCACAGAAGAAGGAAAGTCAAAAGGGGTGGAGCAAATAATGACAGAATTTTCATTATTGTCTGTACTGTCCCTTTAAATTTCAGCCTCACTGTGTTGCCATCAAATGCAAATTAATGCTGGCCCAAAAGTTGTTTTTCAGACAGAATGACGCACAAGTTACCTTTTCCCAAAGGCGTATCTGTTTCTTTCAGTGGGTCTGCAGTCTTCTTGGAAATGGATTTCGTTATCAATCAAAATAACGGCACAGTGGGTCTGCAACAACTGGCCAACTGGCCAGACGTGTTTTGAGTGTTCATGAACAGATTCAATCTGAGATGCTTTCATTTATGTAATCATTTATGGCAAAGATTATTGTTTACTATGGAATTTTTTTGACTTCGGCCAGTATGTAACCACCTAGCAATCATCTAGCGTTGCCCTGCCTTAAAGTAACAATCACAAAAAATGACAGCCCTTGTAAAAATCAGAAAAGACTGCTGACCTGTTTGCATCTTCTTGTTCATGGACCTTGGCAAAACTTTACATATTGTAATTTGTATGTATTATTTGATAAGAGCCTCAGTGTGTTACGTTTTACAGCATTACATCAGAATTACCTGAAAGTAGCAGAGTTTCTCAGCTAGGCTTAACTGATTTCTCATTTGTATACAGATTTGCATGACACACTCTGTTGGATGTTGAAATTACAGTTCAACATTTGCATATGCCATTTCTCTGAGTTTTGACTGGTTGTAATGCTCAAATTCTCTTTGTACAGCTCTTTGTTTAACAAAACGTAATAATATAATAAGGGGAAAAGCTCTAAAATCTTCTGTATTAATGTATAGAGTTGGGCAATGGAAGATTGTTCTGCAAGTTGAATATTTTCATATTGTTCCATTTTGAATTTAAAAGGCTCTTTTCATAATACAAGTCATTTGAAAGCAGCTTCACAGATAAGTGTGCTTTAATGTCACTGTGAACAGGTGAAAAGTGCCAAAGATGGAGGAAGAAACCAGACTCTTTATATGATGTATGAAAGTTTGTAAAATGCATAAAAGTGGGACATTCTCATTTAATTAAGAGCATGCTTGCATCAGACCAAGTATTTATAAAAAGGATGCTTATTAGTGACATGCGCCATAGTTTGATATTTCCCTAATTTGCTCTGTAATGCATCTTTAGGCTGGAGAGTAATTGAAACAGAAAGCCCCATTATTGATCATGTGGTTAATTAGACCAAATGGGCTCAGGCCAATCTGTCTGGTCGCATTTTGATGAAGTGTGTAATGATTACACTGAGAAGTGAAAGCGTTTGAGCTCTGACATAACATCCACCGTATAATCAAAAGAAAGAATAATAAATTATATTTTGCTTAAAGATGTTACATAATGTTATATATAAAGTGACCCAAAGTGATGTCCAGAAAATTGACATCTTCACCCTTTATTCAAATATTATTCAAAATTTGTTTAAGATTTTGTAAGTGTATAGTTGTGGACATAATTTTTGGCCAGGCTGTCAAACAACAAAATTATGAACACATACAAAAACAAGAGAGAAAGAATGAAATATTAATAATTGATTATTATCAATGTATGCTTTTTCCTGTAAGCTTTTTGTTTTTCTATGTATTTTTTCTTTTTTTTTTTTGCATTTCAATTATTTTTGGTAAATAATTTTGTGAGATAAATACCTTAAACAAGTTTTGTGTTTTGTTCTTCCCTCATATTTAAAATATTAAAATAATATATAATATATATTTCCTCATATTTTGATGGTTTAGTCAAACTTTTAGGGTCATTATAAACAAATGTGCCGTCCAGACATCACTTTTGGCAACTGTATATAATTTAAATACATTTTTATAATTATTAATAATTAAATAAATATGTTTTAATAGGTATAAATAGATTTTTTTATTTAAAGTGAAGTGATACCTTATCATTTATATGAGATTCAATCAGTCATTTAACTACAAATATATTAAGTTTAAGTGTTAGTTCACCCGAAATGAAATTTCTGTCATTAATTACCCACCCTCATGTCGTTTCAAACCCGTAAGACCTTCGTTCATCAACATAAATTAAGAATATGCTGTGTCATGCTGACGCAAGAGCCGTCCAAGTATGAGTCGGCGGTCTGACATAGAACCTATAAGCGCTGAGCGTAAACAACGTAGGAGAATGACACAAGGAGATATTGTTAAATAAAGTCATTATTTTTGTTTTGTTTTTGCACACAAAAAGTATTCTTATCGTTTAATAACATTAAGGTTGAACCACTGCAGTCACATTGACTGTTTTAACAATGTCTTTAATACCTTTCTGGACTTTTCTGGACATTTCGTTGCTTTCTATGGGAAATTAAAAAAAACCTCTCATATTTCATCAAAAATATCTTAATTTGTGGTCCGAAGATGAACGAAGGTCTTATGGGTGTGGAACGACATGAGGATGAGTAATTAATGACAGAAATTTAATTGTTGGGTGAACTAACCTTTTAACCTTGCCATGAAACAGGACAATCCTGTGGCTAAATATCAAATTGAATGAAAGCTTATTGCTTTGATTAAGAAACAATGCCTGGGTCCTGGTGCATCGTGATAGATGCTAAAGCAGGGTATTCTCTCGATAAAAGCAGCACTCCAGCGGCTGAGAATGAATGAAGCTCTTCAGCCTTTCATACAAATTCAATTACCGTTCAGAGTAATATAAATGTCATCCAAACCTTCTCGTGCCGACTCATAATGGAAATTTGTACTTGCACTGCATTTGACATGGTTTTTGACATCCATTTTCCCCTTATTTTAGAGGGCATGTGATGCTACTTTTGTACAAGCACACCATATTGAACTTGAAGCGTGAAATTGAATGTAATTCAAATATTTGAAATATTTGAAAATTTAAATTAGTGTTAATTAGGACATGACCTTAGAGATTGTGTTAGATCTGTGCTTGATTTTGAAGTAATGGTTGTTAAATTCAATAGGACACCACTTTGAAGGCATTCAATTTTGAACACAAATACCTGAATGACCATTTGGTTTCTTTATACGTCATATTCTATCTATATGCTAGATAGATGATGTTTCAATAGGAAATATACGTAATCTGTGCTTTTCTAGTCATATCATAAAGGGTTGATTAGATATTTTTCATGGAAAACAAGTCAAAAAGTACTGATTAGTAAGTCAAAAAAAATTGCAGTGTATATTGACAGAAGTCAGTGATATTAGGGAGGGACATCAAACATTTAATGCAATGCAGTGTGACGTGACACCTGACAGACTAATGCTTACCTAGCTGACTGTGTTAATGAACCGTGTGTGTGTGTGTGTGTGTGTGTGAGAGAGAGAGAGAGAGAGAGAGAGAGAGAAAACCTGGTGGGTGAATCACTCCGCTCAATGCGCCCTCTAGCTTTATGTTACTGGATAAACCTCTGCATTGCAGCATTACTTGCAGAAGCTGAGTGATATATATACACACACACACACACACACACGCACGCACAGAGAGAGAGAGAGAGAGAGAGAGAGAGAGAGTAAAACCTGGTCTAAGTCACATCAGAGAGAAGCCCCTACTCTACTAAAGTTGTTTGGCTTTCAGAGTTAAAAATGCCATTTTTAATGTTAATGAAGGTTTTAAACAGGATGTAAAACTATCGGAAGTTGAATTAAATTGTTGCAGGTTTCTCTTTTAATAATACATTTTATTTTTGTACATTTGTGTGCACTTCACTGTATATAGTAGATTTTTATATTGAATAACTTTATTTATATTTATAATATTTATATGTAGTAAATTAACTTTCATTTTATGATGGAAGAACACTCATTATTTTAATATATTTTATTTGATCTATTTTAATAATTTATTTATATAATTTTAATTTTATTTAATTTAATATTTATAATTCATATTTATTTTACTTAAAAAATCTGTTGTGGACATTATGTGGAAAATAGTTTGATAGCTGTGGTAATGTTTTTTTTTAGGGATGCACGATATATCGGCCACCATATCGGTATCGGCCGATATATGTTCATTTCTAATGTTATCGTTATCGGCCCGATAAGAAAATTTGGCTGATATATTAAAGCTGATAATGAATTACAGACACTTCAGATGTGCCCTGTTTGCCATGATGGTTTTGAATTGCTTGAAATATGATTGAAATCACTTCAAAAAGGAAAATACAGTTAAGTGCAACATGTGCAGCACAAATCTGTCAGATAGGCTACATAAAATTATAATGAGAACATTATAATTGTGTGCTTGGGACATGGTTTTTAATGTTTTTGTAATCAGGCTTTCAAAAAGTATATGAACTTTCGTTATTTCGAATTATCGTTATTGGTATCGGTCAAAATGGTCATATTGGTGCATCCCTATTTTTGTTGTTGTTGTTTTTTTACAGTATTGATCTTGGTTTAGTAGAAGTGTGCAGTGTGTTAATCAGTGTAATCTACATACCAGGGAATAAATAGGCTTAATTAATCAAAATAAATTATTCATTATTTACTTTTGTTTTTGTTGTGATGGACAATTGAAGTTCCTCTTGTCTGACTGTGTACTGAATTTCACTGAATTGTAATTCAGTAAAAAAAAAAATCCTCTTCCTGTCATCATTTCACATTCTAATTCAACATCCTCTGCTTTAGGCAAGTAAACCTCCTTAACCTTCATGTCAGGCTGTTTGTTTTAGACTCTTGCTCAGTCACTGTCTTACAACAGTAGCAGTTTAAGGTCTTGTTCGAGTCAGAATGAAATATTCAAATCATTTTCTAGGCTGAGTGAACTTGTGTTTTTTTAATATAATTATCTATGGGCATCTGCTTGCATGCTGGTTTGTGAGTGTGTGAATAGTCTTCAGGAAGATCAATAATTCAGTGGCTGTCCCAGCTACTTTCACTGTGACTTCTTCTCCCCATGCATCTTTATATATATGTGCTACACTGCACCCTACCAAATTTAATCTAACTCGTACTCGTACAAACAATTCTAGCCACAGATTGTTGACTTCTGAAATGTGAATGAGAAAATGAGAATGCTAACAGATAGCTCTCTCTTAGTATATTAGTTTTCTCTACTGATTCTTTTACTGTCACTGTTGACATCTATTCAAGTTAGTTAAAGTAGCAGGAGATACTACATATGCAACATCTGTCTAAAAACCAAAATATAGTACATAACTAACTATATAGAATATATTCCTGGAAGCTTTGCTGCATGATACTATCATATATATCCTGTGGGCCTGAAGTAATACTAAATGTTTTATTAGTAGTGCTGGTATGCAAGCATCACTTTTATTACTGATCATACTTAGGGGTTTGTTTAAATCCATAACCCTTAACATGAACTATTACAGTTTTGTTGGTTGGTATCATTTGTGCTACAGTATAAAAGTCATTAGATGCACAGTTTTTTTTTGTGTGTATTTTATGAAATGCTGGTAGAAATTGTTCAGTACTGTTCAAATTTGGTTTTCATGATAAGATTTGATGCAGAAAATTCATTGCCTAAAGGCTTCTGAACTAAACAAATTATATCGATTAATCCAGCTGAACTGAATGTAATTGCCTTTGTGAGCATGATGGATGAAAAGCATATTGTTTCCGCTTTCTTTATGAGGAATTTTGTGCTAAAATATTTTTACATTTTGTGCACACTCACACTCAAAAACAGATTAATTTTGACCTTTACTTAACATGAGTTTTGTTATTTGTACTAATGTAATATAATGCAATAGTTAATAGGGATGTGCAACAGCGATCGAGTATTCGACCATGACAGCGACGATAGATCATGTAAGCGATGATCGAAATGTTTTTTTTTTCTCCTGATTGGTTAAAGCAGCACTCTGATTGTTTAGCTTTCCACAGCATGCGTCAAAAAACGTGAGAGAGAATGTCTGGCTTCACTTTGACAAGATAGATGAAAATACAGTTCAATGCAAGCTGTGCAGCGCCAAGCTTTTATCTTGTGCTGAAAATATCCTTTAATTTCTATTCATAATTAATTTAGCAATAATCATCAGTGATTTTCATACTGTAAAATAACATTTTGGTTGATCAGAAAGTGCAAATTGAATCCAAAATATTGCTGAAATATTAGAATAAATAAAAAAAATTACAATAGTGACACTTTTTAAAGTGCAATCGGAGTTACACTTTCAGTCAAGTTCACGTTTACATTCGCAAACCTTTTGCAGATGAAAGCTGTAATAGCTACATCTTATTAATCTAATACAGGATGCGTTGGGTCGGGATATCAACATTTATTAACATGCTGAATACGCTGCATATCACATGCTCAAATGCAATGCCTGATATTGACTGGGTTATTTGAGATGGTCATATTGCTTTTAGATGTTTCTTTAAAAAAAATAAAAATACTGATGTTATAATAATGCAGCAGTGCTTTTTTCGTCATATTTGTTGGCATATTTTGCATGGCTTCGAAAACGCGCAGACGATTTATGGAATCACTTAATAATGTAGATGAAAATAAAGCACAGATCTGCCATAAATGTAGCATTATAATGAGAACTTTATAGACATCTACAGTAAATTCTGCTGTTTCCCGTGTTTTCATCATAAATAAATATAATATATATTTATTTATTTTTTTCACAAATTTTATACAGTTTAACCATAAATGCTCATCTTGAACTAGCTCTCTTCCGGCAGTGTAGACACTGTTAAGTGTTTTACTGCCCTCCTCAGGTCAAAGTTTGAACTAAATTGTCATATACAATATGCTAGTGCAAGTATATTACAGTTAGTTCAAACTTTGACCTGAGGAGGGCAGTAATACACTTAGCAGTGTCTACACTGCCGGAATTCTGCATTGAAACTGTTATTTTGACCTTCAACCGTTTGGAGGCCAGTGAAGTCCACTATATAGAGAAAAATCCTGGAATGTTTTCATCAAAAACCTTAATTTCTTTTCGAATGAAGAGAGAAGAACATGGACATCTTGGATGACATGGGGATGAGTAAATTATCAGAAAATTTTAATTTGAAAGTGAACTAATCCTTTAAAGTTCACTGGCATTTGCATCCTTTTGTGCCGATACAAGTTGTAATGTTATGTCTGTTATGTATTTAAGTTATCTGATTAATATCATAGGATGTGTCAGAATGGGCTTCAGTTTATTGGCATAACCTCACTCTTCACCTCAGGCAGCTATTCCTTTTGCTGCCTATCATTGCCGCATCATAATCAATCTAACACAGTTCTAATCACGTGTTCATGTTTTCATAGACAGGTTTTCATGTCATATTTTTATTTTTAACATTAATTTTCCTAACAGTATTCAGATATTTTCATTATCTCCATGACGGCCATGCCCCGCCCCCTGAGTGCTCGATTACTCATTTTTGAAACCTATCAATGATCAAAATTAAAAATTGCCAAAAATGCCCATCCCTAATAGTTAACATTAATTCAATATGTAAATTGTTTGCAGTATTAACAATTTGCTCGTTCTCAGCTCTGTTGAATGCATTTCACCATATTTAAATCTATTCCACAGAATTCTAAACAATTCAGAATATTGGGGAAAATTCTGCAGATTCTATCTGAGATTGGTAATGTGAAATATTTAAATAAGATTTGCTGCAGTTTCACCTCATTCAGACTATCAGTCCAAATCCAATTTTTGTGCATATCCGATTGGATTTGGAATCCGATCATATTCAGCAAATGCGAATGGCAAAACATCACATTAAATGCAATTTTTACATTCATTTTGAGCTACATTCATATTGTCACACTTTCATTGTTTGGTTTTCATTTTCAAGGACTCTTAGTTCACTTATGGTTTCCTGTTTCCTTTGTTCTCATTAGTTTGTCATATTTGATTTAACAATCACACCTGTTTGAATTCTGTTCATTATCACTGTGTATTTAAGTCCCTCATTTTGGTTCATTCAGTTGTCTGGTATTGTTGGTGGAATGCGCTATGTTTCGTAGACTCTCACTTTTGATTGTACCTGAGTGTGTTTAGTTTTATAAATTTAACTTTGATTTTCATTCTGAATCTTCTTCGTCTTCACTGGAGCTGAAAACGTTACACATATGTGGCTTGAAATCCTATTCAAAGGATGTATTGCAAGTGCCAAACAAGCAGAACATTACAATAGCCTATAAATGGAGATGTATTTTGAGAGCTGTGGAGACGACAGCACTGAGTAAAGTCGCACATACCAGCCTCCTATATTTCTGCCTTTGCCTGACAATATGTAGCCACAATGCTGGACTACATTGTGGCTACATATTGTAATGTTGTAAATAAGACAACATCTCAATGGCAAACCCCTCTACATTGCTGCTGTTGTTGTTGGTTTTGGCACAATGCAATGTCATTGCCATAGAAATTAATGCAGATATTCCAGAAAACAAAATAGTGGCACACAAATCAGATCTGAACAGTTGCAATACAAAGTTTGGATCGTCAATAATTAAAATCAGATTCCAATCGGATACACAAAAAATCAGATTTGGGCTGACAGTGTGAACATAGCCTTTGTTTGTCTCCTAAGTAGTCTTGCCATAATTAGGAAATGTCCCATTCAACATGACAGACTTCATTTCAGTCAGCTCGTGCCTGATTGGACCAGTAATGCATACATCACACAAACGCTCCAGCGCAGTCGTAAATCTACCTGGCTCAGGATAGCCATTCTGTTTCAGCATATAAATCATGTAACAATCAGTGAAAGAGGTTTTGGCGCAGTGACAAAGGTTTTTCGTCTCGGTCATAACTGGAGATGTGGTTGTGTTGAGTGACTCATGAGAGCAGAAAAATTAACCTGCACAGATTATTTCCTACAGATTTCTGCAGTTTTTCCCCACAACGTTTGCAAAAATGTAAAAAAAAAAATAAGTGTCCTAAATGTACTCTATCAGCAAAATGTGCAAAGTCATTTCATGACTAAATAACTGGACGATGGTCAAAAGAGATGATATAACCGCACCTCATTATTTTGAATGGAAACAATTAAAGATTACACATGAATCTGTGACACTTACTGTTAATGAAATCACATGCTTCTCTAAAGCTAAAATTGGGACATTTCGCAAAATTTTGGGTTAATTAGATGGACTCGAGCTGCTAGATTCATGTATTGTCATCTATATAGGTCATTTTATGGGCTGGATGTAGGTTAGATTATTGTCAGGAAATTCATATCTTCCATCAGGGACTTGAAAGCCTGACATGATGATCTTTAAAATGTCTACAGTGATAATTGAGGGTTACTGTACATCCTGACAATTTAATAACCGTTGCTGTCTGAGTAAATCTTTATGAATTTAATATTGGCTACATCAAATTGTTAATTCAGCTTCGGCGCATGTACATCAGATTTTGTAGAAAAAGCAATGCCAGGAAGTGCTGCTCAGTTTGCATGGGTTCAGACCGCTGGATCAGGGATGTCAGACCCCATCTGTTGTTGATGCATGGCGCCGTGCCACACCTCAGCACTTATTATACGCACACTTAATATTCACATAAGGAGGATTTCCCAAGAAACAACAGACTGTGGTTTTATTACATGTGGGAATAATGTTAATTATGTGATATGTTGGCATTATGGAATTAAAATATGTTTGGTTTAGTACTTAAATGTGACATCAAGAACCATTTGCTGCATATTGAGTCGTGAGTTTGATCAGCCAGATTGATTATTCTGCCAACATTTGGCCATTTTTGAGATTGTCATCTTGGCCGATTAACAGAAGAGTTGTGATGTGTCGGTTCCAAGATCTGAATGCTTGTTAATAAATGTTGTTTTATTTTATTTTTTTATTTTACTTAACTCAAGGTAAAATAAGTGTTTGTTTAATTTCAGCACTTTAATATATACAGCTATGGAAAAAATTAAGAGACCACTTAACATTGATTTCTGAACTTGAAGTGGTCTCTTAATTTTTTCCATAGCTGTATGTCTCATGTGCCATTTTAAACTATATCATGTATTGGTTCCCAACTGATCTGGGTTTTTCGATGGCTGATGTCGATACTGAAATCTAGAGAGCAGAGTGGCCAATACAACAAATAAAATGTAAATATCCACAAAAAAATTTGCTAAATTTAAATGAGCACTTGATTTACACAGTATTAACTATAATACTTTTTTCAAATTTCACATCAACATTTTTTATGCATAAATATGTATTATCCATTCATGCTGTCATTTGATTTGTAAAGGGAACTACCATCATTATTATTTGGCCAGCAAATGCTGTTATCGCCGATTATTACACAGCTCTCTGGAATACTTGATTCTGATTGGTCAATCGCACCATCCAGCGGTATGTTATCCCCCATAACAACAGGTAAAAACGAAGCGTGCAGCACAAGTCCAGAAAAGTGAAGCCAAAGCGTATTGATCACCCCCAGGTGGTTGGTCCCAGTATAGGTCATAAACCCCGCCCTCTCCATGTAATTTAATGGGCCGTGAGACAAACTAAACAATTAAATTGCACTTCAGATATTTCTTTTACAAAGATAGTTTATGTAATTTTATGTAGTTTTTATCATGCTGATGTAAGTACAAGTGTTTTTTTAATAATTTTGGTTTTAGTTAGTTATTTGATGCTATAAAAACATGGGGTGTGACATCATGATTGACAGCTTCTCTGAGCGAAGTAGCCAATGAGGTACCAACAGACTTTTTTCAGGATTTTTTGATGGAGATTTGAGCTTTGACTTTAATTTTTACTTTTCCATTGGGGCCTTGATAGCGTGCGCCGCGCGGCTACACTTCTTGCTCACTACTGTGCAGACTCAGGTCCCTAATCAGCACAAGATGTCAGCGCCATATTGGGACATTGGCGGCTTCACTTTTCTACAATGGAAGAGAGTGGAGGTGCGTCGTCCATATTTTTTATGGTAAAAACTGATAACACAGGCTCATCTGGGTAACTGATATCGGCACTTTACGCTTGCTAGGAAAGTTTTTTCCTCGTGGAAGTTTTGCGTTAATAAAATGTTATTTCTAAATGAGTAATTTTTAGTACTTTAACCGATTGTGTAGACACGGTGTAATTGTAATTTTTTAAGCTTAAGTTTGCCATCTAATATTTATAAAAAAACAAAAATTCAGGACATTTGAATTACAAACATTTTTTAATTGATAGATAGACGTTAATAATAAAGACAACACTGCTCTTCAGTTATTGTCATTGGCTATAGAAAACTAATTGGTTGACCGCTGATGTTAGCATTAGCTGGTTGTAAAGTTGGTATTTTGTTAACTTGCCATTCTCAAATCTTGATCAGTGCTGCTGTCAGTGCTCTATTCCCTAAGCGCTCTAGCCCGGGTTTGTTCCCCCATCATTCTCTCTTTCTCTCTCTCGCCCCTGCTGTTGTTAATTTCTCTGAATAATCAGTATTGACATCAGCTCTACTGCTGTGCTGTCAGCTCTCTATTGTGGGAGATCACAGGGCACTGCAGCCCACTGGGCAATGAATCTTTCATTCATATCCATCTATATTCATGCATATTTTCATCCCTTTTCCCATTGTCTGGTCTCAAATGAGTTGAGGAAACACTTCTGCCACAGGATCTGATTAGTAGTGGTCTTTGCCATTGCTGTCTGAGTATTAAACGTTGACATCATCCTGCACCGTTTGTTTTACAGGCATGAATGACACTTCAAATTGTGTTTTTTGAGGAGACGTGTGCTGCTATTTTTTTAAGTGATTAGGTGTACAGTTTTTGTTAACAGATGATAAAATCCCCCAGACTTACATCGATGGTGGGACCCGAGCCATATCTACAGCTTGCAGGACTCTTTTCATGCAAGACAGTAAGAAACCACCCTAGCAACTACCCACAACTCCCTAGCAACATCCCACAACATCCTACAGTCTAAAAAATGCAGCGTTTGGGTTAAATGTTTGACAAACCTGCTGGGTAGTTTTATTTAACTCGACTATTGTTTAAGAATGACTATATGACTGGCTTAAAATGAACCCAAAATAGATTGGATATTAACATTAGTCATAATTACTAGAGGCAACTATAATAATCAAAAGGTGAACATTTAATAATAAGCAATTTAATAAATGTTTCACTATAAAAAATGCTGGGTTACAAACAACCCAAGTTGGGTTAAAAATGGACAAACCCAGCGATTGGGTTGTTTTGGGTTAAATGTTTGCCCAACCTGCTGGGTAGTTTTATTTAACTCAACTACTGCTTAAAAATTACTGTATTGCTTACTTAAAATGAACCCAAAGTATGTTGGAAATGAACATGTATTAATATGTTTAATGAATAATTTTATTAAATTGGTTATTAATAAATGTTCACCTTTTTTGATTATTATTGCTGCCTCTAGTAATTATGTGTCTGATTTTTATAGGACAAAAATAACATTACCTTTCAAAGGATCCTAATGCTAGGAATATGGTTATTTATTTTCAATAATGTGAAAGCCTAAGTTGAGCATTATTTATTTGTTATTGCAATTTTACTGTGTTCTTTGGTAAATCAATCGCATTTTGGCACAGGCTTTGCAAACAGACTTTTACGATATGGACTGCAACAACATGTGAGTAACTGTGTTAATTCTAATGCCTGATCTGATATGTAATGATTCATGTACAGCCACATATTCTTTGTCTATGCGTCAGTAAATCAAACCAGTGGCTAAACAGTCAACTTCACATTGTTTTTTCTTAGTAAAATGAAAATAATCTGTTTAACAGGGATTAAATTATATATAGAAAGCAATCAAAGAATGCTCCCTTTACAATTGCTGGAGCTGTCAATCAAACAGTGCGAGTTTATCAGTGACTGAGTTCTTGATTCGAGCCAAAACTCCCGTTTTATTCAATGAATCTCTTAGTTACAGTGCATTTGCACTGTTCGTTATGATGAAAGCATTCGTTAGAAATGTGCAGAAATTGAGTTGCAATGACGAGATCACTGCTTTCATGAGCTCAACAACATGTCTGTGATTGGCTTCAATGTTCATCACTGCAACCTTTCATGCCACGATCTGAATATAATGCCATAGATCTAAATGTAATCAACACTTTACACGATTAGTTAACCTTTGTCCATTTTCAACCCAACTTGGGTTGTTTTAACCCAACATTTTTTAAAATGTGTCATCATGGCGGTGTTTTGCACAGGATAGCACAACTCAGAAAAGGTAAACTAATATATAAATAAACTTTATTTTTACAGCTGTAATAATAATAGTTTTGTCCACTGTGCAATAATGATCATGCCTGCCATTCGGCCGTCAAAAACATCCAGGAACGGTTTGTGCACGACGAGCCAGTTTGTGCTTTAAAACACAACAGAACACAGCATTCCCGGCTCACGGCGAGTATTGCAGGTGTTTAAACATAAATCTTTTTTTGTTTTTTAAATTGAAAAAGACCATTTATAGCTGATTATGCTGCCAGCTCTACTGCCCTTTCCCAACATTTCTGGACTAGCTGTAACCATGGCTATTTTTATGAATATTTCCATAATAATGTGATGCATAATGCCAAGCTGTCTTGCAAAATGTCACATAGTTGGCATTAACTGCGCCACACTTTAGTTTAGATTTCTTCATTTTGTTTTTCCTCTCAGGGTTGTGTACCATACACCTCCTGGTTTATTAGGGACCGGCCCTGTGAGACTTGCATGAGAAATTGCAATGTTCTGTTGTCGGCGTTGTCTTTGTTATTCTCTCCGTTTCTCTCTTTCCTTCCCACACACAGCAGAAGTTTTGCTGCACACCTGGACAGTTTCCTCCTGGCATTTCAGAGGATAAACCTGCACAATGTCCCCGAGGGGGGACAGTTTTACATATTGATCAGTGGAGATTGTCCTCCACTAGCGGTTCAGGGCGTAGCACACTGCATTCGGCCGAGTGTGAGCAGAATCCATAATGAGAGAGAGAGAGAGAGAGAGAGAGAGTGGTGAAGAGGGAATGAGAAGAGAGATAGTAACATTAAACAAGACGGAAGAAAAGAAGAGAGTTCAAAGGTAGCGATATGCGAATATGAAACGGTGAGGTAAAGTTGAGGAAGTTGACAGAGGAAGGTTTGTGTCTAGTGAAAGAGCGGGGAGTGTGCGAGCGAGACAGAGCGCTCTGTACTGCAGTGGGGGACTGCAGATTGTGCGGATGTGAGGGAGATCGTGGGATGCGCCTGTGAAGCGTTCTGCTGCTCTCCCGTTTTGGATGGGTGGCTCCATTAGGGAGGACAGGACTATTGCCTGGTAAGGGCTTTCCCATTTCTGCAAGACCCCACCTCCCGATCGACCCCATCCGAAAAGCATGCTAACATTTTTCACGCTGTTCAATATTTGTTTTCGAGGGTTAATGTTGTTTTTGTTTTTCCTGCTGCATCGTACAGAGTTTGCATGATTTCAGAAGTGAGTTGGAAGTGGGGCATTGATGCATAAAGCCCTAAAGATCAAGTTATTTGATGTAGAAACTTACGTACATGAACAAATCGAGTCAATTACTAGTTTTAACACACTTAACTGGGGCTTGTTTTTACCTTGCTGAAATTATTTACACTTAGCTGCAAGCTGGTTTATGTTAGTTAGTTGTGGTTTAGCTAATGGATCACTAGATTTGCCAAAGTTTGTCAGGTTAGGCCTAATTAAATCTTTGAAAGATACCTGTTTAAGCTGTATTTTCTGCTTTTTTGTTTGTTTGCGAAATAATCAGTACTTATAAGTTTAGAATTGGCAGAAATTGTTTACATATATTTCCTCTAATTTTTTGGGTCATGGACTGACACTGCTGTAAAAGTATTTATTTTATTTTATTTTATTTTAATTTTGAAAACAAAGTTTACACATTTTGTATCATTTTTTGATGTTTTTTGTACAGCTGGTCATGGACTGACACTGTTATAAATATATTTTTGATCACAAAGTTTACATGCGTATATTTCCTCTGTTTTCTGACATTTTCAGCTGTAAAATTATTTTATTTTATGATATTTTAGCTAAATCTGTCTCTAAACATCACATTAAAAACAAAGCAAACTCTGAACACAACATACTATATTATTTAGTTTATTCTATTTTTGAACACAAAGTTTACACACATTTTCTCTCATTTTTTTAATGTTTTTTGTACAGCTGGTCATAAACTTACACTGTTATAAATATATATTTTTTATCACAAAGTTTTCATATGTATATGTCCTCCCTTTTCTGATATTTTCTGCTGTAAAATTATTTTATTTTAAATAAAATAATTAAAATAACATTTTTATTTTTAAAATTTTTTTTTTTACTTTTAGATATACCTGCCCCTAAATGTCACATATTTAAAACAAAGCAAACTCTGCTTGGTCACTTTAACACATAAGTCACACAATCTTTTCTTTGTCTAAGTGGCCGAACACAACACACTACATGCTAGTGATCAGTTGTGCCATTTTTTTTTTTTTTTTCTCAGCTGGTTACTGTTACTTTGCTGGATTATTTGACTGGTTATTGATTTTTCCATAATCTGACTCTTTTCAGGATTTCCAGGACTGTCCGTCACAGATCTCCTCTCAACAGAAAACCTTTTGCAGATATTCCAGAAACAGTCTTTCATTGAGATGCATTGAGTCTGAAGGTGTTGAGATCTCTGAGATAACTAGACTCTTCAGTAAAGATGGCATTGCCAAGGGTGCAGATACTACTGTAAATGTTATCAGGGTTGCGTGAGGATAGGCGTCATGCTAGAGGCTGTGCCAGTGCAGCAGATGTGACTATCTGTCTCCATTCATAAGACAAGACGTTTATGAAGCTCTCTGGTTGTGTGAGGAGGTTTCTCAGGAGAATGTAAATGCTAACAGGGTCTTTAAGACAGTTAAGAAGTACACAAAATAAAAGCATATTGATGACAGAGCACATAAAGATCACTGCTTGGAGTTTGAGCTTTACCTATAATTTGATTTGCCTTACGGCAGATATGGTTTCTAAGGTTATTGATTTCCCTCAGGGATTTGTTACTCTGGTTTTCCCACACAAACAGAAGCAAACTCTCACTCTGCAGTCTCCAATTTCTTCTGTTTTCAGGTCGGATGCGATCTAGACAAATGTATGTCCAAATCCAGCTTGTGTCCCAGCCACAGACACACACATAATCAGGGTGAAACCCCATGCGCCGACTGACCGCATATCCCAGTTCTGTCTGACTGTCTTGGTTGCTTTGTTAGATGGAGCTGTAAAGTGATTTGTGTCTGCAATTCAGGCAGATCACATCTCACATGTACAGCCTCTGCAGCTCCAAATGAGAATGAGACCGAACATATCACTATTGATCTACTTTTACATTTCATGCATTTGGCAGTGCGTCTACAGCGCATTCATACTGGTATATTTATCAGTATGTTTTTCCTGGATGTATGTATGTATGTATGTATGGATAGATAGATAGATAGATAGATAGATAGATAGATAGATAGATAGATAGATAGATAGATAGATAGATAGATAGATAGATAGATAGATAGATAGATAGATAGATAGATAGATAGATAGATAGATAGATGATAGACAGATAGATAGATAGATAGATGATAGACAGATAGATAGATAGATAGATAGATAGATAGATAGATAGATAGATAGATAGATAGATAGATAGATAGATAGATAGATAGATAGATAGATGGATGGATGATAGACAGATAGATAGATAAATCATTTTATTCTACATTTTTTATTTTTTTAACTATTAAAATATAAAATTATAGTATATATTCAAATATCAATGTCTTAAAATATATTAAAATTTGTAAAGCATATAACCATTTTCCCAAAGTTTTTAAATAGTAAAATATAAAATTATTATATCTAATTTAACAGTATATATCTTAAAATATATTAAATGTTTGTGGCAATGTGAATCAAAGCCTATAAGCATTTTTGCATTTTTCGTACAATATTCTAAAATATATTAAAAGTTTGATTGTAAATAGCAGCCAATAAATTAATTTATTTTTTAGAGTAAAAATTTATTTTTATTTTTTATTTTTTGGGGACAAATTCCTATTGAAAAATCCTGGAGTGACATCCATCAAGTTGCTAGGAAGTAGAGTTTTTGCAGGCTGGTGGAGTCTAGCTGTTTATTATTGACTAATATTAACTAGCTAGCCCAACATTAGTTAATATAGAAAATTATCTCGTCAGAACATAAAAAATAGTTGTTTTACATTAAATAGACAAAAAAAAAAAAAACTGACTGATGTGTAATAGAATTGATTCATCACAGAACTGGTTGTTTTATTTCAAGAGAGATTTTTTTAATTCCTATTGGAAAAATGACCAAGCCTTCCAGACCGATCAAAAGCCCCTCACACACATCAGCCCTCACCCAGCCATGGTGGAGCGTCCTCATGACTGTCAGGGTGTGAGCGTGTAAAGGGCGCTTTCATCACATTCTCTACTCTTGGGGAACAGAGATGGTGACACAGTGTTGTCAGTCAATAGAGCAGCCCGAACGCAAATGTCAGTGGCGTGCAGCAGGTGAGCTCTGCAGCGCCGGAGAATAGCGGATAGATGTCGAGCTACTTGAGAAAATCAATGCAGCCCCTCAAACGCAGGTATCATCAGTGATTGCTACCTAAATAGTGCAGATTGGTTTTGCATGTATTGAAGGGTAGAGGCTGTGGATCTTGTCATTTTGACGATTTATCCAGCATGGATTGGAAGGAGATGTGCATTTGGTAAACCCATTTGGTTCTTTCAGAGAAGAACAGAGTACAAATGATAGTCAATAGCTGGCTTTGTTTAGATTAGTATTGATTAGTATTTATGGTTGTTTCTTGGTGGGTGACGGTGAAGGAAGCAATCCTAGATTGTTTTTCTCAATCATAGCTCAGATACGAGAGCAGAAACCTGAAAATGCTGGAAAACAGAAGCCAATGCTGCGACAGTGACCATATGTAATGCATAAAATCATCAATATAAACACATAATGCTTTGCCTCTTTTGTGCATTTATGTATAACTTAAGTGTTAGTTAGTTAATAGGGTGTGTGAAATAATACATTTTTAATTTTGGGCAATTATGTTTACGTCTCATTTGCTAATACTAAATAAATCTCTGCTTCGATCATAGAAAAGCCCTTATCAGTCAACTACTAATAATAAGTGTGCATTTTTCTCATTCAAAACTTACAGAATACATTAGTGTCCATGAAGTGTATTCATATCTTTTTATTAGCACTTTGATAATCTAAACCTACTCAGTAGTGTGATTTTTATTAACAACCCTGTTCATTTGCATTAACACTCTTACTTTTAATCAAATGCAGTCTCGTTTTCTGGTCTTTTTCGCTTTTTCCTTCCTTTTTTTGTTTATCTCTGACAGTTAGGGCTGTAAAATTCCCATCTGATTAGGTGAAGATATTTCAGCAGGGAATAAGGCAAAAAGTCTTTTGTTCATTGCAATTTTTAAAAATCAATATTAAACAATATATAATTTAAATTAATTTATATTTTAATTTTGCAATAATAATAATTTATTTTACTATTTTATTTTAAATAAATTATTTTATCAGTATTTTTAATTTTAAAAATGTTATTGAGTTATTTTAATATTTTAGTAATAATTATTTAATTAATTAAATAATTCTTATAAATATTTCTGTATTTTTTAAATTTTTTCTCTGTATTTTTTTTTAATTAAAAAAATGAAGAGAAAGTAAAACTAAATTATTATTTTTTAAATTTTGCAATAATAATATTTTATTTTACTATTTTATTTTAAATAAGATTTTAAATAAAACTATTGACAAAATAATTTATTAATGAGTTATATTAATATTTTAGTAATAATTATTTAGTTAAATTAAATAATTGTTATAAATATTTATTTATTATTATTAGATTTTTTAAAATTAAAAAAATTAAGAGAAAGGAAACTTAATTTTTTATTTTTTTTATTTTGTAGTAATAATAATTTATTTTACTATTTTATTTTAAATCAGTTATTTTATCAATATTTTAATTACAAATGTTATTAATGAGTTATTTTAATATTTTAGTAATAATTATTTAATTAATTAAATAATTCTTATAAATATTTTTCTGTTTTTTTTTTTTTATATATATTTTTAATTAAAAAAATGAAGAGTATGAAAAACAAAACTGGAATTCTTTTAAGCATTTGTTTTCCAGTTTGTAAGACTCTAATCACATCCAGGATCTCTATGTCTTTTAATTTTTTCCCCAAAAGTCATTATATTTAGACGTGCTGCAGTTTTTTGCTGGCTGCCATCTAGCCTCAAACCTTTATTTTTCATTTCATCCACGTATTTATCTCCATGCATATTAGATCTCTTTATTAAGACAACATTGTTTTGCTGTTTCATTTCATTTTATATATTATCATGCAAAATGTACAACCTGCCAGCAGAGCTGCCCTGATTTAAAGTCATAATTTTTTACAGGTTTTCATTCACAAGGTTGTGAGAAGCTGTCAGCAGTGACAATAGATATTATCTGACATTTTAAAAGTGGATGCTGCAGGGAAAGTCAAGTCAAAGGCAGAATTTTCTTCAATTTTTCTGTTGCATACAAGTATATGTGAGTAATAATGCTGGATTTGATGCTGTTTTATAACATAAACAAATCTAGTGCAAAAAGCACTGAGGCGTCCCAGGACAAAATGTCTTGTGTGTTGTCCTGCAGTGCAGTGTTCTGTCATTTATCTTGCACTCTATACTTCAACGGCCTGAAGCTCTTTATTTCATTATTTAAATGCAAGACCATCCATTTCATTTTTGTCATTTATTTAAGAAGAAGCTTCTGGTTTGAAGTTTCTCATAATAGTAATAATAAATATGCTGTGAAAATTGCATTTAAGTTTATATACTGTGTATATATATATATATATATATATATATATATATATATATATATATATATATATATATATATATATATATATATATATATATATATATATATGTTATTTAAAAAAAGCTGCACCCTTCCTACATTCAATATGACAGATGGTAGGCACTGATGTTTTTGAAGGGCACAATTGTCTTTAAGATCAAAAAGCATTCCAGACTTCAGTGTATTTTGTGTTTTAAATTTGTGTGGTCTCTTTAACTCCTCCAGGGTTCCTGAGCGGTCAAGCCAGATATTATGAAGTGGAACCTCTTCAAAAAGAAGCCAGAAGCCATGGTGGGCCCAGAGCCCACGGGACTCGGTGTCACCCACCCGTCGCACACAATGACGATGGCCCCCGCTGTCTCCACACCTGCAGACAACTCCACCGAGTCTGAGGCACCCGTCAACAAGAATGATGTCTTTGAGGAAATCAAAAGCAAGTTCCTCAATGAGATCGATAAAATCCCACGTAAGTCCTGCAGAGATGTTTTACAGTCTCACTAGATCAAGAGAATCAATAGTGCATCATTATGCTGAAGATGTTTTATGGATTTAAATGCTGGACAAATTGTCTGACCCTGTGACCAACCAATGAATAAAGAGCAAATTAACATGATCTGCCTTCAACATGCAATCCCAATTCACTCTTTAAAGGTGCCATAGAATTGAAAATTGAATTTACCCTGGCATAGTTGAATAACAAGAGTTCAGTACATGGAAAAGACATACAGTGAGTCTCAAACACCATTGTTTCCTCCTTCTTATATAAATCTCATTTGTTTAAAAGACCTCCGAAGAACAGGTGAATCTCAACATAACACCGACTGTTATGTAACAGTCGGGATCATTAATATGTACGCCCCCAATATTTGCATATGCCAGCCCATGTTCAAGGCATTAGACAAGGGCAGCCAGTATTAACGTCTGGATTTGTACACAGCTGAATCATCAGACTAGGTAAGCAAGCAAGAACAATAGCGAAAAATGGCAGATGGGGCAATAATAACTGACATGATCCATGATATCATGATATTTTTAGTGATATTTGTGAATTGTCTTTCTAAATGTTTCGTTAACATGTTGCTAATGTACTGTTAAATGTGGTTAAAGTTACCATTTTTTCTTAATGTGTTCACGGAGATCAGAGTCATGTCCTTATTTTCATTATTAAACACTTGCAGTCTGTATAATTCATAAATACAAATTCATTCTTTATAAATTTCTCCAACAGTGTGTAATGTTAGTTTTAGCCCGTTAGCCCGGAGCACTATGAAACTCATTCAGAATCAAATGTAAACATCCAAATAAATACTATACTTACATAATCGGATATGCTGCATGACGAATACTTTGTAAAGATCTATTTTTGAGGGTTATATTAGCTGTGTGAACTTTGTTTATGCAATGTATTATAGAGTCGCGAGTTTGGGGGCGGGGAGCGCGAGCATTTAAAGGGGAAGCACGCTGAATCGGCGCATTTCTAATTATGCCCCAAAATAGGCCGTTCAAAAAATTTATTTCAAAAAATCTATGGGATATTTTGAGCTGAAACTTCACAGACACATTCAGGGGACACCTTAGACTTATATTACATTTTGTGAAAAAGCGTTCTAGGGCACCTTTAAAGGGACAGTTCACACAAAAATCCTCATGTCGTTCCAAACCCATAAGACTTTTGTATGAATGAACCTCATTGGTTCTTGCAGAAGCTCAAATGTGCTGCGTAACATGAGAACTAACCATTTAAGTTCGTAAACTATTAATTGAAAACATGTTTGTATTTGTAGTATTTCATCAAAATGTCATAACTTGCTCTATGTCAAATACCACCTTCAAGGAATAACCCTTCACATGCTGCTCGGTGACAACACAATGTCTGAATGACTCTCTTTGTTTTTTTTCCCCACAATGCTCTGCAGTGCCTCCATGGGCGCTCATCGCCATCGCTGTAGTGGCCGCCCTCCTCATCCTCACCTGCTGCTTCTGTATCATTAAGAAATGCTGCTGTAAGAAGAAGAAGAACAAGAAAGGCAAAAAGGGAAAGGATGGCTTCAACATGAAGAACATGCAGGGTGGAGATGTATGTAACGTTGTTCAATAGCACCCACCATGATGGCATTAAATAATGTAGTTAAAAGCCAGATGCACACTCCAATTAGTTGAGTTTTAGAATTAAAACTAGATTATATTAACTTTTGTATAAACTGGGAATATCAACAGAAATTAGTGTTGCATCATTAAGAAAACAAGCCTCAGACCACTTTAGTGTGGGTTGCACTGATTATGAGGAGAGTCTGATATGTGATTAGCTTCATGGTTTGCTTTATTGTGTTTGTGAGTAATAAGTGTTTTGTTTTTTTTGAAGAGAAATGGTACACTGGATGTTCTTATGTGATTTTAATCATAAAAAGATAGAAGCTTTAAGGGTCATTATACAAAATGAGTGCCGTTAATTATAAAATAGTTATATAATGAAATAACATTACAACTGTAATGTTCAACTGTATGTTAATATTGAGTAACTTTGTGCAAAATAGTTGCAACTTGTAATTTAAACCAGTTCCAAGGATGCCTTTTAAATGATTCAACGAGTCATTCATAAAGACAGTCACTTAGAGGTCAATTGTGTAATATTTAGGAAAATCTACTGACAGAAATGCAATATAATATACATAACTATGTTTTCAGTGGTGTATAAAGATCTTACATAATGAACCGTTATGTTTTTTTTACCTTAGATTGAGACTTTTTTTTTCTACATACACTGTGGGTCCCGTTACATGTAACTCGCCATTTTGCGCCGCCATGTTTCTACAGTATCCCTAAACCGACAAACTGCTCTACAGAGCGTGTTTGCTTGAATGGCTGCTCTCTTCTGTCTCTGACGACATCTTACGCCACTGTAGCTTCTCTATGTGCTTCGAAAGGGAGGGGTGAGCAGTGGACTGAGCCATTGGTTGCAATTTGCAACCTCAACCTACACACTGAACCTTTAAATTGTTGCTGAATAGATCAGTGCTTTTGAATGAATCGGTTGAGCGAATGATTCAGTGACTCACTCATAAAGACATTGGCTGCATCCAAAATTGCATACTCTCTTGAGTAGGTACTTCTTTTGAATAAGTAATTACATTGTGACCGTTAAAAAAGTATGTTTTATGTAGTATAAATGTAATTTGGCATGTATAATAATCATGTGACCTACCTGCATGAGTTGCGTCGCTTCACTGCCATTCACAAATCCTCTCTCGTGGCCTCATGGGATAGTAAAGTGTCCATTGTATGCAAACTTCGCTGAATGTATCAAGTATTTATTGCTGAATGAATCAGTGAAGTGAATCAATCAATGACTCATTTTTAAAACTAAATCCATTTTCGCCACCTACTGGCACAACAGTGTCATTGACAAAAGTGTCACTGCAAAATCCTCAACATTAATGCACTAATTTCTTTTCTCATAAAGATGTTTCCACCTTCTCTGTATTCTGTTAGCACAAATACACATATATATGTATATAAAATGAGAAAAAATCAAATAAGATGGCATAGTGCAATTTATTGACACTTTATGACATTTTTGGTCTGATAAAATATACATCTTGAATCTTGCAGAAATCATTTGATATGGAAAAGACACTAATTTCATGGTATGATCCTTAAAACATTACTTTAAGTCAAACATTATGACCTTTATTCATACAGATGTCTTAAACATCACAGTGTCATTTCTCAAAATGGTTCTCATGGTGTTGTTTACTGTCTTTACTGTCTTTCGTTCTGTTTTTTGGTGTGTCGTGAGTTCAACCTCTCCCTCTCTCTCTGCTCTCCTTCCTCCCGCTATGTGTCTAATGCGCCGCATTTCTTGACGCTCATGGGCGTCGGCGCTACGGTAGGTGGACGGATGAACGGCACAGCTGTTTGGCCGCTGAGTGCTAGCACCGCGTGGGTGGGATTGGATGGAATGGCTGTTGTAACTTCCTTGTTTTAAGCCTTTTGTACCTGCTGCTTGAAAAGATTTGATAAAAAAACAAAGGAAAGTTACAATGCAAATGAAACCCCCACTTAAGTGGAAGAATGATAATACAGTAACAAAGAGACAAATGTGTAGGAGGTGTGAATGGAATAACTAATTATTAACCCACTAATACTGGCAAGATGTTTTGAGTTAGCAAGAGATGACCCACAAGACTCACAATGAATGCATGTGTTTAAAGGGCATGGCTGTTTTAGCTGCACTAAAAGTCCTGATGTCTCAGGGATTAGAACTAGCATAAAATATCTAGAGCTATAAAATATCATTTATTGTGCTTGTCATATAAGCTCTTGTTATATGATCATATAATCAGTTCAATTTAAAGTAACAAAAATATATGAATATATATATTTTTCAAAATATATGATCAATTTGTTTTTAAGATTAGCGCATATTCTGCTGTGCCCTTTAATTTTTTGCTATATGGATATGGTTAGGAATTGACTTGAGAGTGACAATTTTTTTTTGGTGGCACATTAAAACATGTTTAAATCAGTTTACAGTCCTTATGGAAGATAAAAACAGAGGTAAATAAGGTAAACGTTTGAGCCCCAAATTCTAAAATCCTCACAACGTGATATATTATGCATATAACATAATAATTCTGTTATGCAGCATCTTCACATAAAGTGACCCCAAAAAATATTAAGACACTTCAACCACGCTTAAAAATGTTGTAATGTCATTGCATTAGATAACAAAATATCAAACCAAGTGGCATTTGAGACACAGATGACGCTTTATTTGATATGTTGATATAAAAAATATTCTATGTATTTCTACACTCTAAAAAATGCTGTGTTAAAAACAATGGATAAAAACACAGTGATTGGGTTGTTTTAACCCAGTGGTTGGGTTAAATGTTTGGCCAACCTGCTGGGTAGTTTTATTTAACTCAACTATTGTTTAAAAATGACTATATGGCTGGCTTAAAATGAACCCAAAATAGGTTGGAAACTAAAAATCAGACATAATTACTAGAAGCAGCAAAAATAATCAAAAGCAATTTCATAAATGTTTATTGTTTAATTATTATTCATTACACTTATTTTATGAATGTTCGTTTGTTAAACATATTAATAAATGTTCATTTCCAACATATTTTGGGTTCATTTTAAGCAAGTAATACAGTCAATAGTTGCGTTAAATAAAACTTCCCAGCAGGTTGGGCAAACATTTAACCCAACCACTGGGTTGTTTTTAACCCAGCAGTTTTTAAAGTGTACTATTTCTAAATGTGGTAGATGGATGATGTAAGTAATGAATGTAATAATCTATTTAATGTTGAAATCCCTTGATCTAATGAAGTGTGGCTTACTGTCCAAATACATTTTTGGGGCCACTGCATAATGGTGGAATTGTGACCTATTTGTGGAAACAAAAAATTAGTTCTGCACATTATAGATTTTTTTTTTTTTTCTCTCCCTGCAGTTTGGATGATGTTCAAAAATACACAAGAACGACATGTCAGCATTTCATATGCCCAGAATAGCACAAAGAAGTCTGTTCTTCTTTAAACGTTTGCTGTCATCCCTTGTTCCCTGGAGTATTACTGATGAACAGTTAAATTTATCATGCTGATGATGATGATGAGAAAATGCTTGCACACTGAATTATGCATATCAATAAAAGCTCCTCTCATGTTTTTCTAAGTACTACCAAACACCTCATTTGAATATAGAGTCAAAATGTAATTTCATTATGGAAGAAGTTAAACTCTTCTGAATTGCTTCTCAAGATAAGCAAACAGAAAAAAGTGTCACCAATAAAAATTGTGAACTCGAGTCATTTGCAACATCCAGCCCTGAATGACAACATTACTCCTAGTCCGCTATGGCAGATGACTAGCAGGTCAGGCCAGATAGAAGCATCTCTTCAACCTTACTGCAACTGACCGGGCCCTGAGCTTGTGGCATGCTTATAGACAGGAGCCAGACATACTTTCATCCCAGATAGCGACTTGCTAAAACAATTTGCCATATGCCCCACAGAAACAACAGGATGATGATGATGAAGAAGGAGAAACTGGTTTGACAGAGGAGGAGAAAGAGGAAGAGGAAAAAGAAGTGGAGAAACTTGGAAAGCTTCAGTACTCTTTGGATTATGACTTCAACGATAACAAGGTTAGGATGTTTGATTAATGACATTATCCTTGGTTTCACAGACAAGGTTTAAGCTGGTTTAATCTAAGCCCTGTCTGTGAAACCAGGCCTATATGCTAGAACATACTGTAAATAATTCCTCTTGTCTCATATTAAAATAGATTATGATGCATTTGGACGCAGTTATATGATTAATTAAGAAAGTGTCGCAGTAATTAAAGCTGCAGTCCTTAACTTTTAAAAATGATCCAAAATCAATTTTTGAGCAAGTACATAACTAGCCATTACCTTAGCCCGATTCACAACGGTAAGCTTGCAATAATGTTTTCTAATTTGAGTGGTACTGGTAGGTTTCCATGGGAAATTTGAGCATTAATTTGCGTCACGTCTGTTTACATAAAGAACGAGTCCCAGCTAGTAGCTAAATCACATGTGAGGATGCTGCAGGTGGCGGATCATTTATAGCTTTTTCTCACAGCAGCTGGAATAATTAAACGTATCATTTTGATGGCGGATTGTTTATGACAAATTAATGTTAGAGATTAGACTGTACAGAAATTGAAATCTACAGGTAACACTCATACACACTAAATACACAATCACACAATGCTGATGTTGTTAACATTAAAGGTGCCCTAGAATCAAAAATTGAATTTATCTTGGCATGGAGTTCAGTACATGAAAATAACATACAGTGAGTTTCAAACTCCATTGTTTCCTCCTTCTTGTGTAAATCTCAATTTTTTAAAAGAACTCCGAACAACAGGTGAATCTCAACATAACACCGACTGTTACGTAACAGTCGGGATCATTAATATGTACGCCCCCAATCTTTGCATATGCCAGCCCATGTTCAAGGCATTAGACAAGGGCAGCCAGTATTAACTTCTGGATCTGTGCACAGCTGAATCATCAGACAAGGTAAGCAAGCAAGAACAATAGCGAAAAATGGCAGATGGAGCGATAATAACTGACATGATCCATGATATCATGATATTTTTAGTGATATTTGTAAATTGTCTTTATAAATGTTTCATTAGCATGTTGCTAATGTACTGTTAAATGTGGTTAAAGTTACCATCGTTTCTTACTGTATTCACAGAGACAAGAGCCGTCGCTATTTTCATTTTTAAACACTTACAGTCTGTATAATTCATAAACACAACTTCATTCTTTATAAATCTCTCCAACAGTGTGTAATGTTAGCTTTAGCCACGAAGTACTATCAAACTCATTCAGAATCAAATGTAAACATCCGAATAAATACTATACTCACATGATCCGACGCATACATGCAGCATGAATGACGAACATCTTGTAAAGATCCATTTGAGGGTTATATTAGTTGTGTGAACTTTGTAAATGTACTGTATTATAATCGAGAGCTTGGGGGGCAGGAAGTGCGCAATTTAAAGGGGCTGCAGCGTGAATCGGTGCATATTTAATGATGCCCCAAAATATGCAGTTAAAAAAATTAATTAAAAAAATCTATGGGATATTTTGAGCTGAAACTTCACAGACACATTCAGGGGACACCTTAGACTTATATTACATCTTGTAAAAACTGGTTCTAGGGCACCTTTAACAATTTGAGAACTAAGTATAACAATAATAATAGGCAAAACTTATGGACTGCAGCTTTAAAAGCAATTAAATAAATAGTTCACCCTATAATTAAAATTCAGTCATTATTTATGAAAAGAGCTGTGTGAAGATTTCTCAGGAATTCTCGTTTTGTGTGGCTCAGAAAAATAACAGCGTGAGACTGTCAGAATTTTTTCTTTTTTTTTGGGGTGAACTATTCCTCTAACTAATACCAAAGACTATAGAATAGCACAAGATGTGTCACTCGTATTGTTCTGAATGGGAGAAAGTGAAACGTGCAATATGGCGGAATAAGTCCCGCATTCTAAATAAGAGCCAATCGCTGACTGGTAAAGTCATCGCGTCACTGCAGCGGCCGTTAGAAGCACCGGTTTCTATAGAAACAGTCAGACGTGCGAGACGCGCATTTAGGTCTGCGCATGCGCATTAGCTTTATACAGCCTAAAAAAATACAGTTTTTTTGTCATGATTCCAGCGTTTGGGAGAAAAATTATGAGACAGTTGTTGACAGATTTCATTGGTGATTTCAAATATGAAATTTAATCGGAAAGCTTAACAAACAGCTTTGGAGAATTTGATGTTTCCCCATTCAAAGAAATAGGAGCTGCATGATGCCCAGGATGCCCGAGAGGCGATTCAGAGATGGAAATGACTTGTCGTAAAGCAAAGAAAAATCATTTCTAACTGATCAACATTATGAAAACTGCTAAAACCTTTAGGAACTTCAAAAGATAAAACAGCGAAATTCCTAATATTACTTCCAATATTTCCAAATTATGTTCATTTTCATAGAGCGGGCCAATATCGTGACGATTATTTAAAATCAGCAGATATTGTTATCGTGATAAAATACGATTAATCGTGCAGCCCTAATTTAATTTAATTTGACTTGACATTTGATATTCAACAGTATCCTTGACATTTATTCAACAGTGCTTTTGATCTGCCTGCACTGACACTATTCTTTAAAAGGAAAAATAATATACCAATTATCAATGTAAAGCTGCTTTGACACAATCTGCATTGTAAAAAGCGCTATATAAATAAGGGTGACTTGACTAGAGGGGACTTTGCTAATACATCTTTTAAAAGTTCCCTGTGTGATGATCTTGGAGAAAGTTTGCACTCATGCAGTGCTGTATCTTTTACTAATGACAGTGTTTAACAGTATCTGCTGTGTCACAGCTGTAGGTCGAGGTCCACAATGAGTTTAAACAAACATTAATGACAGTGAACTGTTATTGTTTCTTTATGCAGTCAGATTCAATTTAATATGCATGTACAGTAACAGTTACATTACTGTTCAAAAGAAGTAATTTCTGCTCAACAAGTCTGCATTTATTTGATCAAAAATACAGTAAAACAATTGTAATTTAAAATAACTGTTTTCTATGTGAATATACTGTAAAATGTAATTTATTCCTGTGATCAAAGCTGAATTTTCAGCATCATTACTCCAGTCTTCAGTGTCCTTCAGAAAGCATTCTAATATGCTGATTTGCTGCTCAAGAAATATTTCTGATTATCAATGTTGAAACCCTCATATTTTTGTGGAAACTATATTCTTTAAAGAATAGAAAGTTTTAATTATTTGAAATATAAATATTTTGTAACATAAATGTCTTTAATGTCACTTTTGATCAATTTAATGCATTTTGACTGAATAGAAGTATACTTTTTTTTTTAAACAAACTTTTGAACAGTAGTGTATTTATGAATAAGACTTTCAGTTTATAATTCAGTTTAAATTTATAATTCAGGCTTATTTAAAGCCTGACAGACATTTCACAGCCCTTTCCGAGCGAGCACATCCCAAAGGAAAATTGTATTGTAAAAATCTGAGAAGCTCTATTTGCTCTTCATTTAATCTCATTGATATATTAAAGATATCTCATTTGGAATTATATATTATTCCTATAGGACTTTCTTTTCATTTATTAAAACTCTTGATTCTATTTTTCCGATACGTTTTTATCCACAGCTGACAGTCGGAATCTTGCAATGTGCCGACTTGATTTCCATGGACTCTGGCGGAACGTCCGATCCTTACGTTAAAGTGTTCATCCTACCAGATAAGAAGAAAAAGTTTGACACCAAGGTGCACAAAAAGACCCTCAACCCAGTGTTCAATGAAACCTTTGTCTTCAAGGTAAGATGTTTACCACTTTTAAATGACTCATTGTAATTTTAATTTTGTGTAAAGAGTGGCCTATTATAATATTATCCTAAAAGCATATATTCTAAATTAATCAAGTAATATATAATAAAACGTGCATGATCAGAAAACCACTGGCTCTAACAAATATTGACTAAAACTAATTACTGGTATGCCTCCAGTGATGTTGGTTTGTCATTAGTGTTCATTGGCTGTTTTCTGCAACACAAGCGTTTTGGTCCTAATGCTTCCAGCAGCTCCTGAATGAGCTTTAGTTTCCCAGAGTCGGTAATGAGCTCCGGAGGGGCTGCGCATAGTCTCACTCTGAGAAAAGTGATCTAGGACAGGAACAACTGGCCGTCTTCAAAGCCCCTGCCTTACAGTTAGAACGGCTGGCTGTGTTTCTAAAAACAGATCGGCCGTATCTGCACACTGTACGAGTGAACGAGCGAGAAAACAAAGCCGAGTGAGGAGGAGGTTTTCTCATTTAATTATTTTTCATTTCGTCTGCAAGAACAGATGATTAGGACAATGACCTGTAAATGTGAATATATAAATATATTTGAATATATATTAATGTTTTATATTAATATTGATTAATATTTTTAATGTTTAAAAAATAAAAATGTTATTAGGCTTTGTTTACATTTTAAAATATTTTATTATATTTTATAATATATTTTAATATATTATACTATTTGATTATATATTATAAATGTATATTTTAATATTTTAAAAATGTTTAAAAAATAAAAATGTTAAGAGGTTTGTTTAAATTTTCAAATATTTTATTATATTTTATAATATATTTTAATATATTATACTATTTGATTATGTATTATAAATGTATATTTTAATATTTTAAAAATGTTTAAAAAATAAAAATGTTAATAGGTTTGTTTAAATGTTAAAATATTTTATTATATTTTATAATATATTTTAATATATTATACTATTTGATTATGTATTATAAATGTACATTTTAATATTTAAAAAATGTAAAATTAAAATGTTAATAGGCTTTATTTAAATTTAATATTGTGATTATATATTATAATTTTATTTTTTATATTAAAAATGTATATAAGTTATAAGTTTTTTATTATTAATAATAATAATAATAATAATAGATTATATATTATGATTTGATATTTTAATATTTTAAAAATAAAAAATGTGCTTTAATTCACAGTCACAAACTTTTATATAGATTTTTAGGATATTTTGCTATTTAATTATACATTATAATTTTATATTTTAATATTTAAAAAATGTTTATAGGCTTAGACTTTTAATATATTTTAAGAATATATTTTAAAAGAGTATATTTGATTTTCTTTAAAAATTCTACATATATTTTAAGATTTATTATTTGATTCTCTCTCTCTATCTGCAAAAACTTTTGAAACTGTTTAAAATCTATTATGTCAATTCTTCTCAATGGTTTCCATGTTAGATGCCGTACCAGGAGCTGGGTGGGAAGACACTGGTCATGTGTGTGTACGACTATGACCGCTTCTCCAAACACGACATCATCGGCGAGGTAAAACTACCCATGAACACTCTGGATCTGGGTCAGCCCATTGAAGAGTGGAGAGACCTGGAAAGCGCTGAGAAAGAGGAGGTGACTAATTAAATGATCATCGATTTTTAACTGGTCCAAGCCAGATTTAAAAAGAAAGTAAGCAGATCAGTCTTATCAAATGCATTTGTAGATTATCACACATATTGATGTCTTTTCCATACAGCCTGAGAAGCTTGGTGACATCTGCATCTCCCTGCGTTACGTTCCTACTGCGGGCAAACTGACTGTTTGTATCCTTGAGGCCAAGAACCTGAAGAAGATGGACGTGGGCGGCCTGTCTGGTGGGAGCTGAGCTGAGATATATGAGTCGACAGCAAGAAATGTTTCATATATTTGATGCAATTAACTCAACATTTGACCTTTGGCAGATCCGTATGTGAAGATCCAGCTATTGCAGAATGGAAAGCGTCTAAAGAAGAAGAAGACTACAGTGAAGAAGAACACACTGAACCCGTACTACAATGAATCCTTCAGCTTTGAGATCCCTCTGGAGCAAATGCAGGTAGATTATGCAATTAGAGTTTGTTTTATATATTCAAATATAAAACATATTATATTAGAATTTTAATATTTAAAAAAAAAATAATCTATAGGTTTTGATTAACATTGTAACAAATATTTCATATATTTTAATACATTACACTATTTTTTGATTTTAGATTCAAATTTAATAATTTAATATTTAAAAGAATGTTCAGGTTTGATTTACATAGTCACAAAATTTTAATATATTTAAAATATTATACTATTTATATTATACTTACATTTATTATACTAGATTATATCATTTTATTATATTTTAATATTTAAAAAATAAAATTGTTTAAAATTCTTGTTTCTTTTTCTTTCAAAGTTTTGCCAATTGTATATAGTTTAAATGTTTGATTTTTATTTATTTATCTGTTTATTATTATTATTATTATTATTATTATATGCCTGAATATGCATGTATGTAATTTAGCATATAGCAAAATTGAAGTGTACGTTTTGTACTAAAATTAAATAAAAAGTTGATCACAAAAATGTTTATGGGTTTGGGTTCACAAATTTGTAATATATTTTAAGATAAAATATCTGATTGTATATTATGATTTTATGCTTTAATATTTAAAATATAAAAAAGTAGGCTTTAATTCAGTCACAAAATGTTTATATATTTTGAAATATTATTCTATTTAATTATACTATATATTTAGTTACATATACTATACTAATATATTTAATTATACTAATTATATTTAGATTTTATATTGAAAAAAATGTTTATAGTCTTTGATTCAGAATAAAAGTTGAATTTGACGATTCACAATTTTGGGGAAAAAAAGCACTGAAACATGTTTTAGTACCAGATTTTTATAATACATTAGAATTAGCTAGACTAATTTTCTTCTTTGTTTTTCTGCTTTAGAAAATCATTGTGGTGGTGACGGTCTTCGACTACGACAAGATCGGCAAGAACGATGCCATTGGAAAGATCTTCATAGGCAGCAAAGCCTCAGGCACAGCGCTGAAGCACTGGTCCGACATGTTGGCCAACCCACGCCGCCCAATCGCTCAGTGGCATCCCCTCCAACCGGAGGAAGATATCGACGGCGCTCTGGCTGCCCTTAATGCCAAGAAGTAACTTCTTACATCTCAGCCTGACTAACCAACTAACTAACCAACCCACCACTGCATGACACCCCTCACTCATCCGTACGTGCTCTGCCAGTTTCGCATAATCACCAACAAAAACACTGAATACTCTAAGAATATACTTGAAAAGATGAACAATATCACATGTTCGCCACATAGTGTAAAACGAGGCAGGAGAAACGGACAAATGCGACACATTTGGTCCGAAAGAACATTTGCAAATATCAAGCAAAATGGTAGTAGAAGTAGTCAGCAAGAATGACATTTTTTAACACTGATTGTTAAAACCCAACAATGAAAGTGTCCAAATTCAGAAGTGCACAAAAGAAAAAATCAGTAAACACACCTGGAGACTTTTTTTTTTTTTTTTTGCAATTTCCCTATAATTTTCCCTACATCATGTTGCATTATTCTACATTTTCAACCAGTTAACTGAATTGTATATTATTAGAGGTTTTTATTTCATCTCATGAACAGGAAGGAATTTATTTCGGATATACTGGTTTTGTAAACTGGAATTTTGTGCCTAATCAAAAAGTGCAAATAGAGTTTATGTTACAAATATCTACACGTTTGCACAATTAACAAAGCAATGATCACGTTCAGTTAAACATCCCAGGAGAAGTAACTGGTGTAGAACAGAGTTGTTTACATTATCAGTGGGTAAATCAGGCCTTTGGGTCAGAGTTGAATCATAAGACACATGTGCATTTATGTGCCCAAAAGAATGAAGATTCATGGTTTTATAATAGTGCAGTTAGATAGAACTGTATTAATTAATGGGAATACATGGGCTAATAATTCATGAGATGTTGCAATATACATTAATGTTAAATTCCACACTAGTCAAGCATGGTTTACACATAGTCAGTGTAAAAGATATAGACACACAAATAGTGTCTCTTACACTGTGTCCTAACCAGACGCAATGCGATAAGTTTCAAGAGCGACAAACAATTTGTCTGTCCACACCAGACGTGATGCGACTATAGCTGTTTCCATCCAAAGTTGCGAATTTAACTTTGCACTTTGCGCTTAACTTTTAACTTTTGCGAATAAAGCATATATTGAGTCGAAGAAAACAAAATCGTCACTTCCTGATGATCTGGCGCATAATATCACCAAGAAAAATGGAAGTTGCTGCAGTAGAAGCCACTGTATATAATAATTTTCGTATAATAAATTACTTGTCACTCAGAGCATGCAGACAAACCGCAATAAACGCTGTCATGTTATCTCGCATTCAGATGCCTGGTGTTTGTGAACGCAATCTTGTGAAGTGCTTCAGAGAGGGAATTAAACCAAACCACTTTAACGACAGACTTTGCTCAGGCATTACAGAATGACTAAAACAGCATGGCTCGTCCAGTTATGCCATCCCATCGCAAAGTCACGTCTTTTTTAGATGCGCATCAGGCAGTTTATTCGGTAAAAGTGTTTCCGATTCTATCACACAAAAACATTATCCTACTCATTTGAGCGCATGTTTTTTATGTGCATTTTTAGAATCTATGCGCATCTTTGTGTTTCTATCCAGCGTTTTTTTTATGCGATATTCCAAAATTCACAAAAAAACAGGTGGATGGAAACATAGCTTATGTTATGAGACGTGATATCAGAGGCCAAGAGTTTCAAAAACAAGTGAATGTTAACACAAGGCCTTTGCACACAGAGTCAGAAATTTTCGCATGAGTTTTTGTTCATATTCGTGATCCCAGAAATTCGTCATGCACAGAGACCTTGCACACTGCATATTAATGCATATTAATGATTCCGTTGCGAAAAAATTCGCATGATTTAGTTGTCCTCTTTCTTCTGAAAAAGAGAAAAAGAAAGGAAATATTGGGTCCATCCAATCCTGAGACTGCGTAGAGAGGAAGGAGAATTCACCTCATCAAGGAGCTGCGTGATTATCCCGAGCATTTTAAAGTTTCCTTCAGGATGTCAGTGGCTCAGTTTGATGCTTTGACACAATCTGACTTTATATTTTATTTATTTGTATTCCGCACTTTGTTTGTCATACAGTGCCGCTTCTTTGTGCTATAGATGACGGTGGATCAACTTGTCAGATGGCATTCGGGATTTTGGTGTTTGCTTTTACGGTGGCTCTGAATTGTTAAAACGTCGTGAAAACGCAGAAAATTGAACCTGATCTGAATATTTTTATGACGGACTTAAGTTTCGGAGGCAGTGTGTAAACGTGATTGACACGTTTAGTCGTAGCCTATTTATTTTTTAACATGCGAAAATTTCGGACGCGAATGTCGCACTCAGTGTGCAAAGACCTTAACACAAAATACGTGTGCAAACAATGCGTATTTAACGCGTGAAATACAGGTATTAAAATTGACGTGTTTTTGAACCCTTTGGCCTTCCATAGAAGTCAACCTCTGCAAGCAACCGTCACTCGTAACGAAATGGATTATGTACATAATCAAATTCGTGAATATTACACCATTTTAACTTTATTAAAACTACATAATGAGTTACTAAAACAATATTTGTCATAGAAAACACTTGTCTGTTCACAATGAGTTGACAGTTTGAACGTTCTTGTTTCCTTTTATTTATTTTGAAGATCTGAGGTGAATTGTCTATTGTTGCTTCCAGCACGGCTATAAAAGACAGACAAAAATGATATTCAAACTCACATCAGACGCTTTTAACATTAAATAAAGCACATAAACAGTACCTAACATTGTTATTATCATCATCATAAAGTCTTTGTGTTGTTGTTCCAGCCTCGACGTCGCAGAAAAATGGTAACCGTTTCTAAAATGGCGCGTCGCCATCGCGGCTAGTTAGGACAAAAACTCTTGATTAACATGGAAAAAAATGCCTTTTATCGCGTGTCGCGTCTGGTTAGGACACGGTGTAAAGCTCTGATTAGAGTGCCAAATCCAGATGTTCATATCTCTCACATATAAACCTGGCAGGCGTCGTTATCACTAAAGCTGGCTGTGAATGTTTCGTGGGATCATACAAATGAAATTTGCACTCAGTCGGTGTGTCCTTGAGAGATTTTCATGAGTATTTTAAATACATTTTGAAAACCTGGTTGACGTCACTGCCTTCTTTGTTCGGAGCTCAAACTCACCCGAGTTCATTCAGTAAACTCCCACTCTCCGAGATGCCAAAGTATTTAGTGGAATTGAACGGTAAGTGGCGGTAAACTGGGCGTGTGGTAAACTTCACCCACATATAAAATAAAGCAATCCGAAGCGTTCAGATCCACTCCAGCTCCATCCCCAACGATGCTTGTGTATATATGCATTGATCAAATTGGTTTCTACAGCATGTACCTACAAATTGATGTACATAGAAGCATGTTTTAAAGATAGAGCATAATTATATTGTGTATGTGTGGCATTTGTCATTTTGATAATAAAATGTAGAGGAAAGATATAATGCACTGAATGCACATTTTATGAAATTTCCCTGAAAGGGTGTAAGACATTTAAGAATATATTAATATAGAGTTTTTCAAAATACTTTTGAATTAAGAGCTGTGTGTAACATGAGTGATAGACTCATGCTTGTGGTGTCAGTTTGACTTGATTTGCATTTATTTACTTTTTATTGTCCAGTCAACATGTATTTGTCACGTTCTCGTGTTTATTCTGTCCTGTTGATGTGAAAATAAGAAATAAAAATGTTCAGTTTGTGAATTTACAGGAATGTCTTGTTAGGGTGAATCTCGCAAAAACACATCCAGGTCACATTTCATCACAAAATCAGAAGAAACAAATAAAATGTTTTGCATAAAGAAAATTAAGCCTTTTTTGCATTAAAATAATGAGAATTTAATGAAGAAAAGTGCTTAATTTTAATGATACTAATGCAAAAAAAAAAGTAGTAATGCTCCCAAAATAGGCTTATTTTTCTCCTAGGGAAGTATTTCTTATTTCTTTTGATTTCGGTGTGAAACATGAGCTGAATGTTGTTTCGTGAGATTCATCTGTTAATGTACAGTGTGTAAAACCGCTTTCTGAAACTAGAAGCCATATGCATGGGCCCTCGCAAGAGCTCATCGTTTTTGGACAAAACAAACACCTCAACAGAAATCAATAATGTAATAACCTTCACGCATTTGAGCCAAAATGATGTGAGAGCAACTGTCTGTTCAAAGACGGTTTTTGTTTTGTAATTCTTCACAATTATTGAATTATAAGCAAGGGATAAGGCGGGTATGAAAGAGCTGCCCTTATGTTTTTCCATAACAACAAGTATTCACACAGTTGCTTGCAACGAATTAGTGAGATGTATTGTCATAATTATGGTGATCCACATGTACAATGGCATGAGTTTATAATGCAGTGTGTGTGTACAGTTGACAACCAGCTCAGTAGATTTAGGTCATTTTAATTTTGGATGTTGTTTTTGCATATGATTTTCTAACTTTTGATGCTTAGTTTTCCTAACATTATTTTATAGTGTTCAGAATTATTCAATGCAACGACAGAATTTCATTAGATGGGCGCAGCTGAATGTTTGTCTATATCAATGTATATAGAGGCCAAGAGGGTATAATTCATGATCAAAGATGGTCTTTTAATGACCAATGTGTCATAAATTGTTTTTGTTCTCATATTTATTGTAATTCCTTCATTGAATGTTCGGTCTGTTATATGTAATCATTTACTTTTTTTATATGACTCTCTGTTTGGTTGAACAGCCTTGTTACTGCTACTTAGGAATATTTGTCTGCTTCTGTGTGTTGTACTTTGCAATAGGACCAATGTAGAATAATGTCTTAATGTTTCTTCTGTGGACGTGAATCAAACTGCAGGGGTCTGGTGTTCCTCTGCAGAGCAAGCAACAAAATCCCAGTCTTCCCTGGGACACTGTGGATGCCAGTCGACTGGCCCCCTTCCCTTTCTGTGTTCAGACAGGTTTCCATTCTAATATCGGACCATATAGTCACAAAGACCTTCCCAATGCAATACTGCCAACATCTCAGCTTACTAACATCTCCTAACAGTCCCGACTCATCGTGTAAAGACTCTTCCAAAGAACTGATGCCTTCCTTTTCTGTTTGTCCTGTGTGGAGGTTCCAGTGTTGTCGATTCCTTTCGTGGATGCTTTGGCATGCTTTGAATTCCCCTTCTACAAATGAACACATCGGCCAGTGAAGAAAAAGAAAGCCTTTCCTCTGGCAATTTGTGTAGCTTCTCGTCATCCTGTACAACCAATGTGAAAACCAATCAATAGAACATCTACATGCAGATTTATCCATGAGTTATCGATTAGTTAATCATAAGAAATAAAGATCTTTTAAATATATATTATGTTTGAAGTGTTGTGTCGGTGCTTGAATGAAGACTTGTTGGGATGGGCGATTGAATTAAAGGATGAGTTCACTTTCAAATTAAAATTTCCTGATAACCCCATGTCATCCAAGATGTTTGTGTCTTTCTTTCTTCAGTCAAAAAGAAATGAAGGTTTTTGAGGGAAACATTCCAGGATTTTTCACTGGAGCCCAAACGGTTGAAGGTCAAAATGTCAGTTTCAGTGCAGCTTCAAATTGTTTGACAAGATCCCAGATGAGGAATAAGGGTCTTATCTAGAGAAACCATCGCTCATTTTCTAAAAAAAAAAAGAAAAGAAAAATGATATAAGTTTTATTAATAAATGCTCATCTTGAACTAGCTCTCTTCTTCTTCTTCTCTATTTGAATTCCGGCAGTTTAGACACTGCTAACTGTGTTACTGCCCTCCACAGGTCAAAGTTTGAATTAATTGTTATATACTTGCACAAGCATATTGTATATGACAATTTAGTTCAAACTTTGACCTGTGGAGGGCAGTAATACACTTTCACGGAATTCTAATAGAGAAGAAGAAGAAGAGAGCTAGTTCAAGATGAGCATTTATTGTTTAAACTTATAAAATGTTTATTTTTTTTTAGAAAATGAGCGATGGTTTCTCTAGCTAAGACTTGTCTGGGATTGCTGTAAACTAATTTTGACCTTCAACCGTTTGGGCTCCAGTGAAGTCCACTATATGGGAAAAATCCTTGAATGTTTTCCTCAAAAACTTTAATTTGTTTTCGACTGAAGAAAGAAAGACACGAACTTCTTGGATGACATGGGGGTGAGTAAATGATCAGGAAATTTTAATTTAAAAAATGAACTAATCCTTTAAGTATTTTTATTCATATATAGGCTACTGTGGGATTTGTTTCTAGTACTTCAAGATAATATAACTATTTGTTTTATCTAGTTTAGTTGAAACTGGGTAACTTTTTGACAACGAAAAACTTGTCTTGTGTGCTATCAAAATTCTATATAAAAAATAAAAAATAATGATATACAACAATAAATAACTCGTCTAGTGACGGTTGGTGACGTTGACTCTCTGTGATTGGTCAATCCTGACCAGTGCTGAGAAAAGTAACAGCTTCCACGTGACAAAGCCCGTCTATTTCAGCTACTTGTGCTCTAATCAATAATTTACACCTGAATAATGGCACCGATTAACGTAAAATGAAAGATATTGAATTTAAATAATACAAATATAAGGTGTATTATTAAAACCCGCCGTATCTGCTGCTTAATATGTTGCTGGGATTTGTCCTCCCGTGCAGCAGGAGGCAGTAAAGCTCAATAAAGACAGAAACTCGAGCGCATTCGAGGAAAAGCACCGGATGTGTTTAACAAACAGCCGTTTTATTCATTCTCAATTTTCCATTTTCCACAACACAGCAAAGGCTACAAATTAATATCTACAGGTAAGTGGCTTGATTTATAGATGTAAAGATGTTTCAACAGTGCATGTCAGAGCTGAAACGCTCCGGTTAGAATCAAACATCGTGTTAGTTTTGCACCGCTTCACTGATCTATGGTAACACCATGTACTGTGAGTGTTTGTGTGTTTGTGTTTATCCGCAGCATCATGTCTGCAGATCTGGATCTGTCTCCTCCGGAAGTTCCCGAACCCACTCTCTTCGAGAGCCTCTTGCGTTATGGATTATTTCTAGGGGCCATTTTTCAACTCATCTGCATTTTAGCTATAATTATACCCACATCCAAGAGCCACGAACAGGTGCGGACAAGATACACTATTGCAGATTTGCCGTGATAGTTTTAAAGGGTTAGTTCACCCAAAAATTATTCACCCTCATGTCGTTTCACACAAATAAGACTTTCGTTCATCTTCAGAACACAAATAAAGCTCTTTTTGATGAAATCAGAGAGCTTTCTGTCCCTCCAAATACACTTTGACACTTCAAAAAGTTCATAAAGAAATTGTGTAAAATGAATTGAGCAGTTTAGTCCAATTTTTCTAAAGAGATTTGATCAAATATATGATGAACAGATTGAATTTAGGCTTTTCACATATAAACATTCATTAACACACATTAATTGTGGCAAACAAGCACGTTTGCTTGACGTGCAAGAACCAATGAGGTTCATTCTCGTGTGTTACACAGCATGATTGAGCTTTCCTAAGTGATGGGAGAAACAAAGCTTCGAATCAAATGATTCACTGTTAAGAAGCGTTTGAAACGCCACACGCTGGTGACGCCTTCCGGTCAAAACAGTGTAAATGCAAGAAACAAACATGCATGAAACCGCTTTTATGCATTTCAAGTGTTTTATATTGAATGTATAATCTGTCAAATACAATTAACTAATCCTCTAACATCATTGAATATTAAAGGGTTAGTTCTACCAAAAATGAAAATAATGTAATTTATTACTCACCCTCATGTCTTTCCACACCTGTAAGACCTTCGTTCATCTTCAGAACACAAATTAAGATATTTTTGATGAAATCCAATGGTTCAGTGAAGCCATACAAACTCTCAAGATCTATAAAGGTGCTAAAAACATATTTAAATCAGTTCATGTGAGTTCAGTGGTTCTTAATATTATAAAGCGTCGAGAATATTTGTGCACCAAAAAAACAAAATAAAGACTTTTCAACAAATATCTAGTGAAGGCCGATTTCAGAACACTGCTTTGGAGGTTTATGAATCAAATCAGTGAATCGGAGCGCCAAAGTCACGTGATTTCAACAGCTGTTTGATAGGAGATCTGAATCACTGATTCGAAACAAAAGATTCATAAAGCTCAGAAGCTTCATGAAGCAGTGTTTTGAAATCGGTCCATAAAGATATTGTTAAAGTCTTAAAGTTTTTTTTTTTTTTTTTTTTGGCGCACAAAAAATATTCTCAACGCTTTATAATTAGATAGAACCACTGTACTCACATGAAATGATTTAAATATGTTTTTAGCACCTTTATGGATCTTGAGATCAATAGAGGCCTCACTGAGCCATCAGATTTCAACAAAAATATCTTAATTTGTGTTATGACATTATTTTCATTTTTGGGTGAACCAACCCTTTAAATGTCTGTGAAATATGTGTTCTTTTATCAGTTTTCAGGGCTTGTTTTGTTTGTTCTATGGATGGCTCAGCTAAACAAGCCAATAAGAGACTATTAACTACTATTGTTCCTTTTAATTATACAATAAAACATCTACAAGCGCATAAAACTGATCAGAGATCAGGTAAAAACCATAGACACTTGTTCAAGGGGTCACTGCTGTGGGTGAAACTCAGAGAGGCTCACAAAGATCATCGCCCCCCGGTGGTGAACCATTACGAAACATTTTAAAAACATTGTTTACTGAAATTGTGACTTTGACAGTTTGAAACGCTCCGAACCAATGATGCGAAACTAAAGATTTGTCAAGGTTTTGAACCAATGTGGTTTGTTCTTGTGCGTCAAGCAGGTTCGGTTTAGCTTTGGTTTGTTATTGAATAAAAACCTAAATTAAAAATGTTTATCATATATAAAGCGATCGAGTCTCTTCAGAAAATTTGGGTTAAACCACTCAATTCAAATGGGTTATATTTTACGATCTCTTTATGAACATTTTAAAGTGTCAAAGTGTTGTATAATATGGAGGGACAGAAATCTCTCAGATTTAATTAATAAGATCTTCATTTGTGTTTTGAAGATAAACGACGTGAAGATAAGTAGATGACAGAATTTTAATTTTTGGGTGAACTAACCCTTTAAGTGAGAGCATGTCTTAATGTAATAATGTATTAATAATAATAATAATAATATTGTATTTCATAATTCTAGGTGGAGCCGTCGGAGCCGGTGGACACTCGCAGCTCTGAGCAGAACCGAAAGCCAAAGGGACCCGTTCAACAAATCCGACAGAAGCTGAAAAAGGAGAGCAAGAAGAAGAGATAAAGTGTGTGTGTGTGTGTGTGTATATACTGACTGAGTGACTCTGTAAATGAGAGGAAAACATTAAATGTGCAGCAGGAACCTTGTGTAAAGATTCGGCTGTGGATTTGCCATTGACTTAAAGGATGTGCATCGATGAGATATTGTTCAGTTCAGCCATTATAACATCTGATTTCAGTTTGGATGTTGCCACATACTTCAAAACAGTGTTATGTCACACATTATATATGTATGTGTTTTTGAATAATCTTTTTTATTGCTTTTTTTAAGTACCTTCATCTGAATAAACTGATTGCTGTCTGTTCTGCTCATTTCTTTCTCTGGTGATAATTATGTTCAAAAATAGTGTAATCCAGGTGTAATGTTGAAAAGGCACAGAAGATATTTATATATATTGTAAAATATTTTCTAAAATACTTAATGTTCATGTTTTTAAAATTAAAATTCTAAATGGATTGTTTCAAGTAAGCATTACAGAATAATAATGCAAGCTATAAATGTTATTTTCATAATCTGGAGAATAAAAATCTCTTATGAGTGCTAATCGTCATGATTAAGAGATGCTTGCTACTTAAAAAGGTTTAATGAACATATGTTATGACGTATTTGAGAATTGTTTAAAACTCAACTTTATTTATAGAATAACACTTTTTTAAGAATATTCTCAAGAATCTGGAGCTCAAATATAAAACTATGAACAACTATTTTGCATTTTAAATATTACAGAAAAGCATTCATAGTGCTTACATAAATTATGTACATAAACATAATTATTGCATCAGCTGTCAGAATATCTAGCAGTAACTATTAAGCATCCAGTTTACTCATAATTATCTGCCAGATTGGTTTGCATCTTGGAAACAAAGTAACAGCCACTTTAAAAAATTTTATTTGAAATACACTTTGATAAATATGTTTCATAAGGTCGCTCTTTGATTAAAAACATGATTTGAGAAAATAATAACAAAACACACTGATATTATGCCTAACGTGATCTTACTGAAATCATCTTTTTGTGTACAAATCATAGATATGATGAAAAACAAGGAATTGAAATAGATCTCAATGCCAAGACATCTTCATCGGCCTGATGCTGTTTCACGAGAGGGGATGCTGATCTTGTCTTCCACGTTTATGAACAAGGTCTCTTCTTATAACAGCATTCACTGCAGGGGAAAATGAAAACAAAAACATCATTAGTGATGTGATCAAACCTCCAACACTAAATATTAAATGTCAGTTTGTGTTCCAGACATACTGTATGTTGTTGAGGACACTGTGCTGTTCTTTTACTAAGTGACGCACTATTTTCACCTGCCGACTTTCATCAAGACATATTTATGATGCACATGATGTGAATGAAAGCAAGATCGGACACTGCAGTCAGTCTGCGCCCCACCCAGACTCAACAATGCACCCAACCTTCCACTAGCTGGCAGCACAGAGTTTAACCTGATAACTTTATTTGGTTGTGCTTCCTGTTTTTCTGCTGAGACAAGTTAGTGGGCTAAAAATGGAAAGTTTTCAGTCTAAAATTAGATTAGGGGACACAAGGGGTAGCGTTTACAGGTATAATCGGCTTGAAATAGAAGCTGAAGCGTTGGCGTGATGCTTTGTAACTCCTACACCATCCACCGCAAATACAAACAAATCTACATCTGTGGTCTAATAATAAAACGTGGTTCACAATATCAACTATACCAGGCTTTACTTGAATAACACAATTCAAGTTTATTTACGAGTGCTTTTGTGATTGAATGCTTTCCTGAAAGATCAATAGTGTGTCCTGTTTGTCCCTGTGTGTGTTTTAGGTCTGCTAGGAGCTCAATATTTAACTGGCGTTGGCAGAACCTGAGGCACTGACCCATATAGCACCGTCTGATAAGAGTGGCATACATTAGAGACTTGTGCACAGGCCTCAGAAAGAAACTACTAAATATCTGCTATATCAACACACCACTTGTGATTGTTTAGGCACAATAGTGTGGCATGCTATACACCATACAAAATCCTATATTTAAATGAAAGTTAAAAAGCAATTAATACAGAAGAGGATTTGATGTTATGATCATTTCTCAGATGTGAGTACGTGTGATTCATAGAATGACTGTAAACACAGAAAACGAGTGTACGCCTCTCTTTCAGATGTGAAATCTATAAATTGCAAATGATCTTGAACTTGCACGCAGCTGAATGGTTTCAGTTCTCTGCGTTGTAAACGAGACCTAATTAATGTCATTTACATATAAAAGATCAGCAGTCATCGTCCAAATAGCTTAGATTTCCAAAAGCAAACTTGGTAAATAAATGTCGACAATAAACTCCCCAAATTTTGACAAAGTTGTTGTGTTTCAAGAAAAAAAAAGGTTAAATTTCGAGAAAAAAAGTCTAAATAAAATGTCAACATTAGACTCACCAAATTTTGAGAATAAAGTAATTGTTTTGAGAAAAAAACTTGTTAAATAAATGTCAACAATAAACTAACCAAATTTTGAGAATAAATACGTTGTTTAGAGAAAAAACGCGTAAAACTTTGAGAAGTCGAAATAATATGTTGACAATAAACTCACCAAATTTTAATAAAAGTCATGGTGTTTCAAGAAAAAAAAATAGTTAAATTTCGAGAAAAAAAGTCTAAATAAAATGTCAACATTAAGCTCACCAAATTTTGAGAATAAAGTCGTTGTGCTTCAAGAAAAAACGTGTTAAATTTTGAGAAAAAAAGTCAAAATAAAATGTCAACATTAAACTCAACAAATTTTGAGAATAAAGTCGTTGTTTCGAGAAAAAACTTGTTAAATAAATGTCAACAATAAACTAACCAAATTTTGAGAATAAATTAATTGTTTAGAGAAAAAACGCGTAAAATTTTGAGAAGCCGAAATAAAATTTTGACAATAAACTCACCAATTTTTAGAATAAATTAGTTGTTTAGAGAAAAAAACGCGTAAAATTTTGAGAAGCCGAAATAAAATTTTGACAATAAACTCACCAATTTTTGATTATAAAGAAAAAAAATGGTTAAATTTAGAGAAAAAAGTCTAAATAAAATGTCAACATTAAACTAACCAAATTTTGAGAATAAAGTCGTTGTGTTTTGAGAAAAAACGTGTTAAATTTCGAGAAAAAAAGTCAAAATAAAATTTCAACATTAAACTCAACAAATTTTGAGAATATAGTCATTGTTTCGAGAAAAAAACTTGTTAAATAAATGTCAATAATAAACTAACCAAATTTTGAGAATAAATTAGTTGTTTAGAGAAAAAACAAGTAAAATATTGAGAAGTCGAAATAATATATTGACAATAAACTCACCAAATTTTAATAATAAAGTTAAAGTTAATATAATAAAGTTAAATTTCGAGAAAAAAAGTCAAAATAAAATGTCAACAAATTTTGAGAATAAAGTCAATGTGAGAAAAAACGTGTTAAAAAAATTAAATTTCGAGAAAAATGTCGAAATGTGGAGAATAAATGCATTCGATCAGTGAGCGGTGTCTGGTGTGCGACATACGATGCTTCATCTGTAGCGCACACTCAGAGAGCACAAATAGGCCTACTCTTCTTGAGCTTGAACGAACAAATACACTTAAAAGTATGGCAAAAGTTGGAATTGAGAATCGTTATTGAAAGAAAGCCTATATATTGTTTGACTAAGTGATCTAACTCTGTCATGTCCTCTATCAGCTGATCAAATGCGTTTATTCTCGACATTTTATTTAGACTTTTTTTCTCGAAATTTAATCTCGCATTATAATGACTTTAAAATCCCGAGATGGTTTTATTTTTTATTATTACCTGGCCCTAATTCTCTTCCATAATTAAAATTGGTGAAAAACTAGGTTCTTAAAATAAACAGCTCCAGTGTCTAAAAATATATATTTTCCCTTATACACTGATACAAATGTATAAACTAAAATCTTGATGCCCAAAAAGGTTTTTCAATAAAATTGAAAACAAAACACCTAAAACGAACCTGTCCAACACTTGGATGTTGTAGGTGGTTGTCAGGGCGTTGCTAAGGTGTTCTGAGTGTTTTAGCATGTTGCTATTCAAACTTTGCAAATATTTGAAGCAAAAAAAGTAGTAGAAAATCATTCAAAAAGACAAAGGTACAAGACTGTGAAACAGCTTTAATAAAAGAACTACAATTCCATGAAGCATTGCAAAAGACAAATTAAAAACAAAAAATATGAAATAAGAAACTAGTAATATATATACACTGACTCGGTAACACTTTACAAGATTTTTGATTTTAATAATGTATTAGCAAATGCTGAAAACTAATAAATGCTGTAGAAGTTTTGTTCATTCTTAGTTAATGTTAACTAAAGTAGTTAACTAATGACAACTAATGAAACCTTATTGTAAAGTGTTACCACTGACTGTCATTCACAGTGCTTCATGGGAAAGGATGAGCACTAAATTGTTTTTTGGCACAATTTGCTTGGACTGGAGGAGATTTGTCTGCAGAATCATGGGTAATGTAGTTTCCCACCAGAATTTATGCTGTAAAACATCTTTATTTAAAAAAATAAAGGCCCGTTCACACCAAGAATGGTAACTATAAAGATAACGATAAAGATATAGTTCTAAATATAAAAGAATAGCACTGTCCACACCACAGATATAACGATAATATATCATTGGGATCATTTTCAGAATGATTTTTTCCAGCTGTTGAACGATAAAACACTGACAGCCAATCAGAATCCGTTCTAATTTAAGGGCTTGTGCATTTAAAATGGCAGTTAATCGCCAAGGTTCAGAAAAATCCACCACTGTTTGACCCCCTTTTCAAGGATACTTTAAAGAAAATAGATATATATGAATAACAATCGGTCATACCATCAGAATAAATGGTAAGAAGTATTAACGATGAGATCATTATGCCAGGCTAGCAAACTGTGTAACATAAAATTACCTCAAGTATCCAGCGCTAACATTGTCTAGCTTTCTTTTAAGTTGCAGTGAAAAAGACTAGGCGTTGTTTTTATTCCACTATATTGACTTCGTCAGCTCAATTCACTGTTATATTAGATCGATTACACTAGCTATTCACTCCAAACATAGCCTGCTGAGGACATCTGCTGGTTAAAGCCATGTAAATGCAACAAGAACAGCAAAAACATGTACTTTGAAACCGCTGCGCGTGAGCTTACAATAAACAGATTATCGTTCGTTAGTGTGGACGCAAATATAGTTATTGTTATCTTTAAAGGTGAGAACGGGCCTTAAGTTGAAAGCAAACACCATCAATTCATAGCTCACAGTAGATCTGTCTTGAACAGTTTATAAGTTATTGTTAAAAATCAGTTTCCCTTATGAGAGAATGAATATGATCTGTACTTCTGGAACCTGACTGTAATTATAACTGAAGTGTCAGAATTAAGCGCAGCAGATCAGAGTAATGATGCCCACAAACCATCATCCAGATAGGCCTGATCCAGGTTCTCCTGCTTGATGGCGACTCTCACAGGACTGACGTTTCTCTGCTGCTGCACGGGCAGGTATGTCTGCTGATGGCTGCGGGCCGGCGGGGACCTCCCCGTGGTTGGGGACGCCCTCGAGCCGTATGCCCTCTGATGGGCCCCAGCGGAGCAGAGCTCTGACACGTCAAGGGTGGTAAATGACGAGGCGGCCGTTTGGATGCTGTCACCTGCTATGGTATGCGCGTAGGTGTTAGACACAAATGTAGACACTGAGGTCGCACTATGTGTGGCCGCCATACACGAAGCATGACCCGGGGAGCCAGAGAGAATTCCTGGCACCTGGTAGCGAATGGATGCGTGCTCGAGGTGGTGTTGTGGGACAGCGGGATACATGCCAGATTGAGGTCGATGGTACGACGGCCCGGAGGGCATCATACAACCGTCTGCAAGATGGGAAGAGGGAGGAGAAACGCCCATGACGGGACGCACAGTACAGCCTAACTGTGCGTACTGGTATTCTTCAAGAGGCTCTGCTTTAATCTGCGGCACTGGAAAGAAAATCCAAATCATTTGGATCAGTTTTACAACAAAATAGCTAGGTTATTTGTTCATAAAAGGACTGAAGGCTGCACCTGAGATGGGCGTGTAGGTGAAGTTTTGAGGCTGGCTGCATTTCTTCTTCCCATTCAGCACGTGAAAGCTGACTTTGACCGGGTGGTAGATGTTGGAGTCCCGATATGGAGGGATTTCCAAGAACAGCAGGTTCTGATAGGAAGACAAATTATATTAAACTTTTGAACACCATATTGATTATGTATTTTTTTTAGTGCTGTCAAATGATTAATCACATCCAAAATAAAACTTTTGTGTTTACATAATATATGTGACCCTGAACCACAAAACCATTCATAAGTCGCACGGGTAGATTTGTAGTAATAGCCAACAATACACTGTATGGGTCAAAATTATCGATTTTTCTTTAATGCCAAAAATCATTAGGATGGTAAATAAAGATCATGTTACATCAAGATATTTTGTAAATTTCCTAGCATAAATATCTCAAAAATATATTTTTGTGAGTGGATATGCATTGCTAAGGACTTCATTTGGACAACTTTAAAGGCAATTTTTTTGCACCCTCAGATTTCAGATTTAACAATAGTCTTATCTCGGCCAAATATTGTCCTATCCCCCCCAAAAAATATATCCAAAAAATTGACCCTCGTGACTGCTTTTGTGGTCCAGGGTCACATATGTGTGTGTACTATGTATATTTACGTATATATAAATAAACACACACACACACACACACACACACACACACATATATGACAAAAATGTATATATATATATATATATATATATATATATATATATATATATATGTATGTATAATATAAATTACATATAAATATATAAATACTCCTGTATAAATGTAAATAATTTTTAAATAAGTACATGTACATGTGTTTATTTATATATGCATAATGAATATACACAATACACACACATGTATTATGTAAACACAAACTTTTATTTTGGAGGCGATTAATCGTGCAAATAGTTTGAAGTACTTACAGATGTGCTTTTGTCTCTGTAAACTTTCGCCTCCGCCTCCCATATCTGTAAGTCAACTAAGACAACAAAACACGCATTTGAATGCAGAAAAAACATGCATGGAAACAATAAATATTAGAAACATCAGATTCCCTTCTTTTGTTCTTTATGAATAACATCTAAAATTTTAAACAGATGCATATTTCCTAAAGAAGGTTGGTTTTACACTAGTAACAATACACTAATTATTTTGAAAGAAATGAATACTTGTATTCAGCAAGGATGCATTAAATTTGTCAAAAGTGACAGTAAAGATGTTTCTAAAGTTACAAAAGATTTCTATTTCAAATAAACGCTGTTCTTTTTAACTTTCTATTCATCAAATATTCCTGAAAAATAAATGTATCAGTTTTTCACAAAAATCTGAAGCAGCACAACTGTTTTCAACAATTGTAATAATAATAATAATAATCAGAAATGTTTCTTGAGCAGCAAATCAGCATATTAGAATGATTTCTGAAGGATCATGTGACACTGAAGACTGGAGTAATGATTTATATTTACAATATACTTACATAGAAAACAATTATTTTAAATTGTAATAATATTTCACAATATTGATGAGAATAAGAGACTTCTTTCATAAACCTCAAACTTTTGAACGGTAGAGTATTTTTATATAACTATTTACATCCGTTCACATACACACGCCCTTGTATATTCGCACTATTTATTGTTGAAAGCCACAACAAATAGCTGGTCCGTGACTTCTACATAAGCAACAGAGAGAAAGTTTCATGCATAGTGGATGAAACTCCCACTTTCCTGCGATGTGACTTGTGCTCTGCAACCATCACTTTGAGTACAGGAAAGAAAAGAGACTCTGTGCTTGTAGATGCTATCTGTGCAGAGCAAACCACATCCTCTCGCACCACACTGCACACCTAAATGGAAAGTGCTGCTAAAAACTTTGCTTGCGTCAGAAAGTGTAGGTTGTGTCTATAGGATGTCAATGTGAGTCACGGCTAATATATGCTATTGTCCTCATGGTCGTTCTGTGACACTGAGATTTCACTTAGCCTGTGCTGGATGCTGTCACTCAAAATATTCTTGACATTACAGACCATTTCTGGTGTTTCCACAAATCACTAAATTCATTAAATGTATTGAATTTAAATCTTTACTTGGTTTAGGATCTGCCAATTTAATTTAATTTAATCTATTTTATTTTTTAATGCATCTACTTCCATATTATGTTTATGTATATGGACTGTATATTGTATGCTGTCTGCACTTTGTAAATATTGGTTTTAAAAATAAAATAATATTGAGTTATGAAATGTGCGTGCATAACAGTTGTAAAATAAGTAGTTTAAGAGTATTTCATACCACCTACCATTAAACATAGGTCTGCAATTAACGTTATGTACAGTGCGTAGGTGTTGGTTGAGGTTTCTGACGTCTTTAAACACTGACAGACAAACTGGCGGGAATGTAGATGTGTGTGTGTTTATGCAAGCTTTGCAAGGCTTATCTTTTTTTTTTTCACTCCTGTGTTGTTGCAAACCAGATTGCAGTCTACCATATAACCCAGACCTTCATGGCTCCAGTCTGGACCAGCATTTTTCTCAGTATATGCAAAGCACATCAATACGACTTCAAACAAATCATATGCTAATTTTCTCCACAGATGGCTGATAGTGCCTGCAGAAGTCAAATATTAAAAGAATTATTTGTTGATGGTTGGAGCTGTTAACACGCTACAGCACAAAATTAGTAGTTGAGGATCTTTTTCCACCTTTTGTAAACCTTTTTTGAAAGTTACTCATTCATGTAAAGTGAGATTAGAATCTCCCTATCTGAATTTCTACCCTCACCGATTGTTTTCGATGAAACAGTAAAGTTTGTGTGTCTTTCAGTCTAGAGATGCAGAGTGGCTCCAAAAAGGATTTGGATACTTTAAAATGCCCAAATGTTATTGTATCAGATCGTAAAATCAAGATCCATTTATTATAGCCTATCATCTAATGCCTTAAGTGTCCGAATAATTTCTGGGGCCACTGATGACCTCTCTGCTCTCTAAACAGCCACATCAGCCACTGAAATACCCATTGGTTAACCACTACACTTATAATAATCAGTAAAAGTGTGAACAACACTCTCAGTTTTACTTACCATGTGTTTTCTCAAAGAAGATAACTTTGGACTCTGAAGTGAAGTTCTGGCCTCTTAGGATCATCTGCAGTCCACCCAGAACCGAACAGTGGTCCATGTCCTGACGCTCTACCGCGGGCTGCTCATGGGCCGACCTTTGAGCTGTAAAACATTCATTCATTCAATATTGAAATATGATATTTGACCATTTTGATATGGCCAAAAACAGAAGTTTACATTCTGCATGATGCCACTTCCAATATCTATAGATTTTTTGAGTAAAAATTGAAGACTATAACATATAATATATATATGGTTACAATTTATTTTATTTATTTTGTCCTTGTTATCGTGTAATTATGTATTTAAGTACTTACTATAAGGTTAGGGTTTGGTTTAAGGTTAGTTGCATGTAATTCTGCATAATTTACTATTTTTACTATAACAAATACATGTAACATGTAACAAAGATATATATATATATATAATTATAATCGGTTGACAACTTGTCATTTCTCTACAGAAAAATGGATTTTATACATGCAAAAACATGCTTTAAAATGTGTGGTTAAAATAATGAAAAGTTTCACTGCATACAGCACTCAATAGTCTGCGAGGCCACTTGAAGAGAGAGCCACTGGCCTCCGGGTTGAGGAACATGGACACGGAAGACCAATTTCACTCGTGTGTTTTTCCGTCCCACGTCCGTCTCTCCTTTCTTCAGCTCAATGTCGGCATTTCTCAGTTTCAGGATACCAGCACAGTCAACTCTAAAAATGTGAACATAGATTTAGCAGGCAAAACTCAAAAAACACTTGCTCTTTTTATGACTTCCTGTTCATGTTTTATCAATTCTGGTTTCCTTTTTTGATATTCTAAGAAACAAAAACTATCTACAATCCTAAACTAGATAGAGTGAAGGCTAGCTGTCACATTTTTTGGAGTATATTTCTGCAGGATTATTATTGAAAGTCTTTTCTGGTGCTACAAAACAGCTATTGAACATTTCCACCATTGCACAGGGCATGTTTTTACACTACATGGGGTAAGTTGTCACAATGAGAACCTGAAAATAAAGCATGAAACTGTTCACGATGCAACAAATATAAAAGCTGCAGAACCACTGCTTTACAGCTAAACAAAATTTGTTTCATAATTGACACATTCTGCAATATCAACACTGTAATTGAACAGAATTTAAATAAAGACACTATTGCCTTCTGTAGAGCTGCTTATAGCTGAATTAAACTTGTTTCCACTTTACTGACTTAATAGTGCTTAATAATGACACCATTGTCTTTTTTGTCTCATCATTGTGTGCATCATTGATTCTCTTATTTTCCTCTTTATTAACTGTAAAAGCTGCTTTGAAACAATCTGTACTTTATAAAGTTCTATATACTGTAGATAAGATAAGCTGACTTGAGCTGGAAGACACAAGCATTTGTACAATTGTATATCTGACTCAAAACCTCATAGTTATTGAGATACTTCCGCATGTGACAACTAGCCCCGGTCTACTTTATGTAATATCATGATCTTCTTACACAACTCTCATGCTCTCCTTGGGCTCCAGTGGCACCTCTAGGATTTTGGTTCCGCTCAATGTTCGTTCCTGACTGTTGGTGGTGACGGTCTTGCCGGTGATGCGGTGGACCTGGTAGAAAGCGTGAGGTCTGAGGTTCCTGTCGTCAGCCGTGCCGATAAAGACCTGTAGAGCCAGCGGCTCCGTCCCGGTGTACCCTCGCAACTGAGAAAATTCATAAACCACAGTTTACATCTGCACATGCTTCACACTTTGCTAACTATCTATGGGTGATCTAACATTTGACACAAGAAGATAAACTATAAATAATTAAAATGTGTGATTGTGGTTGAATTTCCTGTATCTGTGTGATTAAATGCAAATGTTTCCTCAGTGTCTTTAAATCGGCTAGATTTTTGTGATTTTTTAGTCTATGCATGAAGTCAACACTTTTATCTCATATCTCTGTGTGAGATATGCATACTAGCTGAGTGAAAGGTTGAGTCAGTGTAGATGATATGACATATTGGCTCAGCGCGACAGCAACGACAAAAACATGGATCCTCATTTCCCTAAAAGTGGACGCTGCACTTCACGCCATAACAGGGAAATAACGTCACCACAATCATTGCACTATCTCTCTCTTTGTCTCCCCCTCGTTTCTCTTATCAAGCTCTTCACTGACAGTTTCGCCAACACAGTTTCAGGTCTTTCAGTCGCTCACACAAATGTTTGTGCACATTTTCACATGCAGCAATTCTCAAGAATTGTCATATTCGCTCCCCACGTCTTTAAAAAACCAAACAAAAAATACCTTTCCGCCCTCCCACGGCTTTGCTTCTTCTAAATACACAGCTCTGTCCTCAATTTACCTGAACGACAGGATGGCCTCCGGCAGATGCTTTGACGGCTCCTCGGCTGCCCTCCGTCTCGTAGTGAGCCCGGTGATGTTGTCTGGGTTGAACCTCTATTCTGAGCTCATACTGCTCACTGCTGCTGGGGAGAGGCCAGTCCAGCGCTGGCAAGGCCGTCATTGGCATACTAAGAGATGAGAATCTGCTTAGTCAATCACAATAACCATCACAGATCACTTATTTACTAACTTAATAATACGAAGGATCTGGGAATAAAAATCCATGGGGGTCATGACACATTTTAACCTGATACTGAGCTTTGCACTCTATTCTGGTTTATTTTGAAAATGTGGTATTCCTAAACGAAGCTTTTATTGCTCAGTCTTGTAAGCATCAACTTTGTCTCAGATGTTTCTCCTAAACTACATTAGAAGAAATAAAAATAGGCAAAATGAGAAACTAGTCGCGTAGTAAGAGTTTGAATATGGATAGCAGCTCAGATCCATTAATACTGGGAGAATTTGATTCGAAATGTTTGAGTTTATATTGAGATTGAATTCTTGGTACAATTTGAGATATTTTTGAGATTCTAGAAGAGACACATGTGAAACTGAGGGAAAAAATTTGAGAAGCCAAAAGTGTCCAATATGACTCTCCATTTAATCTCATTATTTCTCAGTATTGGAAAATCTAATTTCTTATGGGTTGTGGTGCTGGTTATAACAAAGTCCCTTTAAGACAAGTCATTTCACTCGACGGCCATCTTTGAAACGCTTCTCGGGCATGCAAATGCAGCTCCTATCTCTTTGAATGGGGAAACGTCAAATTCTCCAAAGCTGTTCGCCAAGCTTTCGATTAAATTTCATATTTGAAATCACCAATCATTGTTTCTAAATGCTTGAATCATGACAAAAAAACAGCATTTTGTTTTAGATTAATTACTGCGCATGTACAGTCAATCAATTTTTGGATCAATCAATACACATGCGCAGTCCTGAGCGTGCGTCTCTATTCGTTTAAGTCTGACGTCACGCGGATGCACTTTCGGGTCCAAACGCTCTATCTCATACCACAAGAAAACAACAAACGGTGCTAATTTACACACATGATGTGGTGTAATGCTACCAAAAAATTATAATCATAAGCTTTATCTCCATACCAAAATCCCAGATGGCCAGACAGTGATTCATCTTATAAATTGTTAAAATATTAATGTCTGTGATGCTGTGAGCATGGAAACTGTTGTGTAGACTGTAAGTACTTTTTAAAATGTTAAATGTTTAATATGAATAAATAGTGCTCATCGAGATGGCATTCTAAAGTGAAACGAGCCGGAGTTTGGACCCAGAAATGGCGTTCCTTTACGTCTCGACTTAACATGCGGATAGGAAGCGAGCGTCTGACTGTTTCTATAGGAACCGGAGCTTCAACGGCCGCTGCAGTGACGCGATGACTTTACCAATCGGCGATTGGCTCTTATTTAGAAGGCGGGACTTATTCCGCCATATTGCGCGTTGCACTTTCTCTCATTCATAATAATACGAGTGCATATATAAAGTCTTTGGTTATAATCAGTTGATTGAGTTTTTATTCATTTGTAAGTAGATAAAGGCATTTGCTAAATGAATAAATGTAAGACTGACTGGTTATTGATCGGTTATTTCATACCTACAAACCCCTGCGAGAGCCTGACTGGACCAGTTGGCTGGCATGAAATAGCACGATTCCATAGTGAATTCCTTTTTCATTTCCGTCATGGTTGGGAACATGCCCGCCTGGCTTTCCGTGTAGACAGAATACTCTAGATTAGGCCTGACAATCTTAGTAGGGACCGGTTTAGTCAAGCTGCTGAGGTTGTTCATGGAATCCTCCAAGTGTGCCAGTGCATACAACTCAGAGGGCTCGTCTACGCCAAAATGGAGATTTTGAGTCTGAACGTAGGTACGTTTGCCCTGTGGAGAAGCTGAGCGAGAACGTGGAGAGGATGAGCGTCGGTCGAGGACTGTGTCTTCTGTGATGCTGGTGCGAGGGGACGTGTTGGGAGAACCTGAGGCTTGGATGGCCTGCATCATCGGGCAAAGGTCAGCTTCAGTCACTCCGACCAGACTTCCTTCAGCTCCAGGAGAGATGCAGGGAGAGTACGTTCCTGGAGAATAGCCTTCTGAATGCCAGCTAGTAGAGGAGGTGCTACTAGCCGGACTGAGGCATTGGGTCTCCCTGTAGGGCATGTCGTAGCCTGGCACGGTAAGCATCGGCCGATTGATGTTCACAGGGTTGGTGAGGACATGGTCATGGTGGTGCAGGTCAGGGCAGGTGATTTCAATTCTCGGGCTGTTGCCTGGGAGGGCTCCAGGGTGGGCGGCAAGCAAGGAGGAGTGACCGAGAGACTGTCTGAGATCAGATTGCTCATAAGTGAGAAGGTCATTGGCAGGGAGATGGTGGGAAAGCTGGGAAATGGACTCTTCACCATAAAGAGAAGGGTCTTGATGAATGCACTGGGAAGTTTGATTGGTGCCATGGATGGAGGGGACGCCAGACTCATCAGCTACAAAAAACAAACGTGAAAACACATTATTAGCTATTTCACTATAGCATTATAAACAACCTATTCAAACAACCATTCTGAATGTTTCCTGTAAACTAAGTAGGGTCTTTTTATACTTGTACTTGAAAACAAAACAGTTTAGCTGCAGTTAAAGTTTCCACTACATCTTTGGTTACACATAATGTGTGTAACCCACTTTTGAGCCCAATCCATCTTCTACTCCAACTCAGAATTGAAATGCAAAATGTTACCATGGTAATACCATGGTTTATCAAAAATATTATGTTGGTAATATTGAAATCTTTGAATTACCTTGGACTATCATAATGTATGGTAACCATACAGCACCATGGTATGATAAAGTATCATTCCTGTATTATAGTTATATTTTGGTAAGATAAATGACTAATACAAAGACAACTATTTTCTTTGTATAGGCTACAAGTAAAATAATTAGGCTAAGTTATAAGAAGATAGGGGAAAAAAACGTGTTCTAGGCAAAAGGTTTACAATTAGTGATATTAAAATGACTAACCTTGGTCATCTGGAGGTAAGTCGTTGCCAGGTTGGTTGTACAAGAAAAGTAATGGAAAGTCCAGTTCTTCTTGACCGTCGGGATTTTCGTAAAAATTACTCATTGGACAAGTTTTCAATCCAACTTTCCCTCAAAAAAAGTTATTTTTAAAGTAAAAAGAATAGAAAAGATTTCAATGAATCGATCCCACGATAGTTTTCTATGAAATAAAAACGGTTAGCGATAGTTACGCTAGTTTCTAAGGCAACGGAACCAACTGTCAGTCAGCTGCGCTCGCGCTCTACTGATGATTCGATTGCGTGTGAGAGCGCGAGAGATGCTGAGCAGCTTCCTGTTTGAAAAGAAACTCCCTCAGAAACCTCTGCTAAGAATAACCAAACAGGTATACGACTCTTTTTCTGTCAGAATGTTATGGAAAATGATTCTCAGAACTGCAGAACACACTAATAAGTGAGATTCGTGTAAAGTCGGTCAGTTTTATTATGGTCTATATACTCGTAAAAAGAAGCTCAACACCTCAGACATCCTCAGATATAAACAAAGTTCGTGTATTTATTCACATCTGAATAACAGACATATTTAATGAGTATAGGCTACTTCATCTAGGTTATGCTTTCATCGTGCTACTTGTTTACAAGAACGAATTCATGTATTACGATTTATGATTTAAGTTGTAACGTCTATTGGAACAAATCGATTATAATCCTGTCAGACTCTTAAAGGAGCCGCGCGGATATTTTTAGAATGACAGATGCAAATGATGCGAGTCTTTGTTTTTACAGTGATTCCTGCCGTTTACACCTGTCCATCCTCATGTCACCTTATAAGGGTTCCTTAGCAACAACAATGGCGCCATCTGCTGGACTGACCTTTGAATGCCTTCTTTTTAATCAAAATGAATACTTGACATTTCAAGCAGTGACAGCAGCATCTAAAACATCCCAAGTGCATTTTCTGACCACAGAACTGCAAAAAAAGGTACAATTGTATCATGCATGTACCATGGTTAGTTTATATTAGTCATGTGCACCAGACATTTATGGTTCTCCTGACCATAGATGATAAAAAAAAAAAAAAACTCATCTCAGCACTCGAATGGCTACGCTATTTTTAATTTAGTCATTTCATCTAATTTTGTGCCCCTTGAAAAGTGATCTATCATATATATTATATTAAATATATTTTTTGTGTTTATTTGTTAATGAGGGGTTTGTGTAAAAATGACCTGTGGAATAAAAGTTATAGTTTTATTTTGAAGTAAAAGGATAAAATTAGACCCTTGGGGTAAGATGAGCCACCCATTATTGGCACAGAATGTCCCAAGTGGCATGTTGTTACTAGTGTTATTATATTTAAATTTAATATCTATTGTAATTAATTAATGGGGTTATTATTTGGTATTTACGTTAATTAGATGTTGGCCTACATTTCACACATCTTTGCTTTCATTAAAATGTATAGGTTAGTTGAGTGAAATCATTACATTTGCATTCATTATGACATATCTTCAATTAAAATGGGCAGTAAATAAAATATGTGGGCAGTAAGTAAATATTCATATGCTTGTATATAGGTCAGAATAATTTTACCTTTCAAATTAATGTCTTTTACTGATATTCTGCTTTGTCCGTCATCAGTTCATTTAGCATTTTACATTAAAATTTAACATTTTAACTGTTAAATTTGACTAATTTAACTACCCTGCCATTCTCCTCCTTATTTCACAGCTGTATGTTCTTCTAGGCTCATTGTCAGTGTTGTAACCATTATGCATTTTATAATAGGTTGTTAATCTTTGTTGTTTTTGCTGTGTCATCCGCCATGTTAACTGATTCAATAAGTGTTACTGTCAGGGGAGTTAAGTGTAACACCATGCACTGACAAAAGAGCATGCATCACAATTACATTAAATGCGTTTCTTTATGACCTTACATGAAATATAAGACAAATTAATTACTATGCGAATACAGCACAGTAGATGCAATATGTGCTTCATGAGTATTTTAAAGACAAAAAAAACAGACAGAAATGCCAGTGCAATTTTAGAATGACCCATTCGCGTGTGAAAAACAACGTCAAAGTAGCCTGTCTTCGCAGTACAGCGCTCACGTGCGTCCGGTAAGAGAAAGTCAAACGCGTTAGTTCAGTGGACACCGGTCGGAGCTCGCGCTGGTTCCTGTTGCCACAGCAACCACTGAGGAGAAATCCGTGCAGCTTCTGGTGCTGTAGCATTACCGCAATGAGGGGGATGTAGCAGTTGTGGTCGGACAGATGGGACCTCAAGATTGACTGTGACTCACCACAAAGCGATGAGAAAAAGAAAATGTAGCGGTAATGGACGACTGTAATACCGGACTGGAGGGACGAAGCTGGAAACGAGCCGCAATCAAGACCTGAGGGTGAGTGTCATTGGCGATAACTGCGGATTATATATATATATGTATGTATATATAAACCGTGATTCTGATCATTAAAGTATTAATTTAAATCAAATGATAATTTGCATTTGCAACACATAATAGCTGCGTTTCCTCGCAACGCATTCGATTGACATTTACGACGCCGCCGAACGCGACTTTTTCCAAAGGCAAACGTGTAGCAAATTCGTTTTAATAATTAATTACATTTATCCGAGCTGTCATTTAAATATTAAAACGACGTATGAGTTAGAAAAGCGATGCAAAATCGTCAATAACCAAACATCACACGGTTCGCAGCGACAGACATCGTTATTTATGTGATTACTTGTATTTGTTTATTGCAAAAACTAGAGTCGATTGTCAATATCAGTAGGATATATTTGCTTTTCTTCAGTTTCCCTTTAATGAAATTCACTCGAAACGATAAATATAAAAATACCTGTTGGACCTAAACCAGCGATAAACATTATAGCTAATAAATATATTTGTATCTAAATGATGCATAATAGTAATTGCTGAGAGACTGATGTATTGTTTGTGAGTGATTTCATAAAACAGTATCTTACTTTTATGGTTTTATAAACAGCTCATGTAATTAAAGGTAATTTGCATAGGTTTTCCTGTCATTTATCATTACTGGATCAATAACAAATGCATCGAACATCTCTCAGAAGTCTTGATATTTTAACTGACAGATACTAAAACCATTCTCCCAATTGAATACGAGTCTGTAGCCTAAAATAGTTAATGAATAAAATAATTACATGCCTATGTCTTTGATTACAGTATGCACAAGTCAGCTGACAAGAATTTGATTGATTTGAAGAGTTATTGTACTGAGTACATGATATCTGTATCAGATTTCTCACTAATGAACTGTGAATACAGTCCTCGAGAGAAGTAAGAGGCAGAGAGAGTCTTAGCATGTTATATAATGTCTTATGTGGAGGATGAATTGTAATTACCTCACTGAAAAAGCCTCTCGAACGCCATCATTAATAGAGTCGGCCACTTTGAAGAGTCAGTTCTAGATGCGAGACACAAACATATTATTAAAACTATAATATGTTTAAGAGCAACATCATTGTCTAAAAGGATTCAATAGCTTTCACAAATAACATGTGCTAAAGATGGAAAGATTTGAAGTGCTTTGCACCTCAAACCTGATTATACTTATACTTTATGGCAATGGTGTTCAGTCTGGCAGTGTTCCTGATTGCTAAAAGACATGTCTTAGCAAAACCCAATGGTCACTTGAGGATGGGTTGATCATTTACGACTTTTAGTTGATGTCTTTCAAGCAGTGGCTGCCATTACAAAATATCTCCCTTACAAATCTGAGCCCACATGTAGATATACCCCTTCTTTCAGGACTCAGAAACTAGGCCACTGGTCACCTGTGTGGGGTTTAAACCTGCGCTTGAGTGAATAGAACGGCTAACTCGCATGTGAAATCACCACTGAGCTGTCACATAAAATCAGGAACAACTACAAAAAAACAAAACAAAGTGAACCTTCTGCACAGTGCCTAAATTTAATTTGTTTAAACGGGTGGTTGATTATGATTTCAGTTTTTTTTAACTTTAGTTAGTGTGTAATGTTGCTGTTTGATCATAACCAACATCTGCAAAGTTACGACGCTCAAAGTTCAATGCAAAGGGGATATTTTCTTTAACAGAAATCGCTTAAGGACTACAACAAACGGCTGGTAGGGACTACAACAAGCTTCTTCCTGGGTTTGTGACATCACAAACACCAACATTTACATAAACCCCGCCCCCGAGAACACGCAACAAAGGAAGTGAGGCTGTGTTGGGCTGCTTTAAGCCCCAGGTATACTTCGGCCGTCCGTCATTTTCATCATCCATCATCATCAAAGAAGAGTGTGGAAAGAGCGCTTTAAAAACAACACGCTTGAAACCAGATGAGTAAACTAAGAAGCATATCCTTCTCCATCGTTTTAGATTCTTGTTCTCTTTGTATATCTTCTGAACTATGTTGCAATGGTGGATGCGACACTATTTTTCTTCTCCAATCTTGCTCAGTGCTGCCCTCTGATGTCTGGTAGAGTATATAAAAAAGTTGTACTGTGCATGTGTCGAACACAGTTTTCTATGCGCATCCGCGGTTGAGTATGCTTTGAAAGATGTGCGGACACGACTGCATGCGAGACGCGTCCGGGCACGGAAAGTGAAATATACCCGGGGCTTTAGAGAAGAGGAAGAGTTGTTGTAGTAGAGTGTTGTTGTCATGCCGTCATCTTACACCAGACTGCTTCACAAACGAGGATCAATTCAACACAAAAGATGAACATGACGGCACATGCTAGTGGATGAGTTGAATCAACTCCACAGCAACTACATAAATTTATCCACTAACCATTCAGAAACGTCCAGTTTCATTCTAAAAGTTGTAACTTCTTCCTGAGTCTCTCCATCAGTGTCGACTCCGGTTTGAACAATGTAAGGCTGAACACCAACACTGACAATCCTCATTTTGGCTGCATGAGATTCTCCAGCTTTGTTGTTGTTGAGCAACCGAAGCGTGAGCTGTAAAGCTCCACCCTCTTCTGGAAAGGGGGCCGGGAGCAGCAGCTCATTTGCATTTAAAGGGACACACACAAAAACGTTGTGTTTTTGCTCACACCCAAATAGGGGCAAATTTAACAAGTTTTAATAAATGATCTGTGGGGTATTTTCAGCTGAAACTTCAAGGAAACATTCTGGGGACACCAGAGACTTATATTACATCTTGTGAAATAGGTTCCCTTTAAAAAGATACCTTAGACGGTGGCTGAGAGACGGTGGCAACTGAAGAAAACACATGCAAAATAGAAAAAAAACAACAGCAAATTAAGAAAACATCTTCATCAGTTTGACAGTAGACAATAGATTTTAATAAATAATCACAACACAACCAAATACAGAAAGGCACTGCATAGCACAGACCACAACAGAAATGTTTCAAGGGGACACAAGTGACGAATCTGGCTGGGGCATGCTTATTATTCAATGTCTACTTGTTTGTCAATGTTTGTTGATGACCTGAAAGGTGAGTTTTTTGTTTAACATCCTGATCGTATGTGCGTTGTGAGTATTTGCAGTGTATTTGTTTGGTTGCATTGTGAAATTTTGCAGCATGTTTCTATATTTGGTTGTGTTGTGAGTATTTGCAGCACATGTGTTGTCAAACTGATGAAGATGTTTTCTTAATTTGCTTTTGTTTTTTCTATTTGCATGTTTTCTACAGTTGCAGCACGTTCGGCCACTGTAAAGGATATGTGGTTGCACAGTATATTTAATAGGAACTCTTTGTTATTGCTTTTAAAAAGCTCTTCTAACGTGTTGAACAGATCTGAAAATGTATCTGTAATGCTTCTATAGTAGTTTATCTTCATCACAGATTCAGTAGTCAAGACAAAGGTACATTTACTGCTGTCTGGATGGCTCCGCTGGGTGCGATGAGTTCCTGTCAGTCTTGGGATAAATGAAATTACTGGTCAAAATAAATTGATATAAGAGATTTATTTACCTGTGTTGTGCATTCAATCTCTTTAGTTTTGCACAGAAATCAGTCGTAGGTGCATTGCTGGCTGATGACACACCTCATTCCTGTCAAGGTGTGCCAAAATTAAGATAATTTTTTGACATTTATCATCCAATTGACTTTCTTTATACACATCCCAGGTCTTATTTTGCAGTTCAAACAAAAAAAGAAAAAAATGTTTTCATAATCGCCAGACCACACAGGCCAGATAACTATTTCAATTACTGTTGTAATGTAGCCTTTCTAAAATCTTGCCAATAGGTAAAGGGATAGTTTACCCAAAAATGAAAAAAAAACAAAACAAACAAAAACGCATTGCTTCCCTTCAAAAGGTCTTTATTAACCCCCTGGAGCTGGATTCATATGGATTACTTATTTATGCATTTTTTGGCTTCAAAATGTAGTCCCCCCTTCACAACCATTATAAAGCTTGGAAGAGCCAGGATATTTGTAATATATCTCTGATTGTGTTTGCCTGAAAGAAAAAAGTAATATACACTTAGGGTGGCTCGAGGGTGAGTCAATCATGGGATTATTTTCATTTTTGGGTGAACTATCCCTAAAACACAGTAATTTAATGCTATTTACATAAATGATAGCAAATAACAATAAAAATCAAGAAATGTTACCATTGATATATGAAGAGACGCCCTTGAGGATGAACTTTAGATCATTCCTGCAGAATTTATTTTCAGCCCTTTTACCCGCCTATGATTCTCAAGCATCAGTTACACATGTAGTGTGCATTTTGTTGCACTAGCGCAAAAAAGCTTCCTGTCTTGGTCAGGACCTAAAAAAGAAATGCTGCGTTCACGCCATGTCGTAATAACCATAAACTAGAGATGACTTATGTGGCTCTATATGGAAACACTATCAACGCCTGAATAAATCTGCAGCAGTCAGGTGGTTATGTGGTACAACTAGGAGCTCTCAGAAAATGATGCCCTTTTATTGTTTAACATTAAATAGGCTTTATCTGCATATCTAATCTAACTGAACTACTTTAATCATCTTTGGTTTGTAAACATTGTCTGTCAGCCTGGAATTACCAGTTTGACTTAAATGACTGATCAGTGATCCTTAACATGTATCTATACTCTAAATTCAGAGATTCATTATCATCATTCTTTTTTATCCCATTTAAACTAAACATGAAGTTGTTACAGAGATTACACTTAATTAAAATAGCTGAAAATCAAGGTTTATATGTTCAAATTAACATTTAAAATAAGAAGCATTTTTAGAAGGGTTGCATGCTCCTTAAAAGGCTGACGTAAACATTGGAGCCTGCAGGTGAGCTGGTGTTATTTATGTAACCCACAGCACCAGGACACAGATGGTGTTTTCCTGTGAACGCCCTTTGCATCTTTATTTCCGCTTCTCACACAAACACATAGCCTACACACAGACGCAATCGTCTATACTACGGGTCACCAATGCAAGATGATGACAAACACCAACTGACACTTTTCATCATTTTCACTATTCAATTTCAATTATTTTAGAAACATGACACTCAGACATCCTGAACAGAAAATGATTTAAACAGATTGAAATTGATTTTTCATTACAGACCTCGGGATTGAGATTTTGTGAGTGTATTTCCCAAAATAATTATAATAAAAGGAAACTACATTTTGCAATTAAGTCTATCTTTCATTCAGACATTTTCATGACAATTAAGCATTTTTTTTCTTCATAAATCTCATCACTTCAGTCAAGGAGGCTCTTTTTTTTTTTATTTTAGTGAGTAAATCATGGGATAATATTAATTTTTGGGTGAACTATCCCTTCAACATTGTAATTTAATGCTAGTTACATAAATTATAGAAAATAACAATAAAAATGAAGAAATGTTACCATTGATATATGAAGAGATGCACTTCAGGATGAACTTGACCTTTCTGTTAGCTTTTATATCAGTCCTTTGCCTGGAGATCTGTTCCTTCCTGCAGAATTTAGTTTCAGCCCTCTGAGGAGGTTCATTTTGAAATTTTAGTAATATATACAGTACTGTGCAAAAGTCTTATGCATGTCAGTATTTTCACCCAGAAAAACGGTTTTAAGCCAGTTATTTATATCTTTTGCTGTAGTGTGTTAGTAGGAAATATCAGTTTACATTTCCAAACATTCATTTTGATGAGATTTAATGATGAGTTTAATGAGATTTTTGAATGCACAAGGAGTCTGACAACAGCTGGTGCTCCACACAGAGATCTGATCTAACCATTATTGAGTCTGTCTGTGAAGAAACAGATGAAACTGAGACAAACTAAATCCAGACGAACTGTGGCCATGTCTCCAAGACACTTGAAGAAACCTTCCTGCAAAGATACAGTACTGTGAAGAGGTTTAGGCACTGTCATAAATAGATTTATGTATCAATTAACTTCTATTAACTAAATAAAATCAATATTTGGTGTGACCACCCTTTGCTTTTAAAAGTTTAAGAAAGCTTTTGTCGAGGTAAACTTGCACATCGTTTTTCAGGTATCTTTGCAGGAAGCTTTCTTCAAGCATTTTGGAGATAAGGCCACAGTTCTTCTGGATTTAGTTTGTCTCAGTTTCATCGGTTTCTTCATGTAATCACAGACAGATTTGATGATGGTGAGATCAGATCTCTGTGTGGAGCACCGGCTGTTGTCAGACACCTTGTGCATTCAAAAATCTCACTGGATTATTACAATCAATGGCAAAATTAATGTTTTGAAATGTGAACTGATATTTCCTACTGAAACACTACAACAAAAGATAAAAATAACTGGCCTAAAACCCTTTTTGGGGGGCCTAAGACGTGCCTAAGACTTTTGCACAGTACTGTGTATATATATATATATATATATATATTTTTTTTTTAAACAATTCATGGGGAAGATGTGCTTAATTATCATGAACATAATATTGAAAAACATATCTTTCAATTATCTGAAAACTGAAAATCTGAAAACTAGCCAAATAATTTCTTTATTTTGGGTTGAAATACCACTCCTAAATGTTTGTGAAGGCTTCATAAGACGTGCTCCATAAATGGAAGCATTAACTAATTTAGGCAGATGCATATGCTTGCCATTCCGGGCTGCACACCCTCGATTTTCTTGCCAATGTTTTCTAAAGCCAACATAATGATAAGTGCAGATCCAGCCCCTGAATTTCAGCATCACACATATTGCATTTAAAAATAGCACATTGCTAATCTGAATAAGAACCTTTATTTACAAGCTACTTGCAAAAACTGCAGCCATGACCTAAGTATAACGCAGTTAATATATTCCACTGCAAAGGCATTGATTACTCAGCTAAATGTAGATGTGCCCTTAGCATGTATTGACTCGCTGCCGTTTTAATGGCAAATAAATTCTGTGTGACGGTAGCGTTCTTTTAACCTTCGTTCCTCTCACTTCATCTTGGATGTCATGTTTGACCCACTGGCTTTTATTCAACAGACTGTCTGCTGCCATTTATGTGACCTAGCTGAAAAACCCTTAGAGACAAGCTGCCATATAATGTCAAAGTCATAATTTCAGTGCATCTCTGTGTCCTCGAATGTTGGACATGAGTGTGTGTGTGAGTGTGTGACAGTCCTTATCACAGTCATCAAGGTTGGGGGGGGGACTGTATCCTCTAGCGCTGCACGGATGCTATTTATAGACCGGCTTCAAATTCTAACAACCTGCGCTTTGAGACATGGAAAGAGATGCAGAAAAAAAACAATGAAATGTTTTGTTTTGGGAAATTAAATTTACATGTTCGCCACGCTCTTGTTATGTTAACATCCACTTGCATCACTTGTTTGCCTCTCAGTGTCAGATTGGAGTGAGTCACGTCCACAGGGAATCAGGAAATACAGGAGCTAATTACATATATAATCATATTTATATGCTCTCCATCAGTCTTCGCTTGAATTGTTCGCCACGCCTATGTTTGTTGAGCATCTCCTCGAAGCATTTGCTCTAATTACAAAGATGTAACCAAATATTTGTGGTAAAAGTTTAAGAATTTGTCATTTAAAAACCGTGATCAATGATCAGCCATAAATCTGAATACTGGGAGGAACAACTATAACTGTTTTTGGTGGGCAGTGTGCATGCTTTCTATCACACACGCCCACCCCTATGTTGATACTTTGATACGCCTGATAGGAAGGGCTTGATGAATATATAAAGGGTTTTTAGCAGCGTTGGCTCAATGACATTGCAAGGGTTTTACTCACACAAGGTAAGTCTAGATAGGAAGCTATTCCCTGCAAAGTGTTGACATCAATTTTGAATCAATTGCATTATTGTATCAAGATAACACCTCTGTCTCTTCTCTCTTTTTTGCAGAATGAACAAATATCTTCATGAACTCCAATATGAGCATTCATAGTTGAAGGTCATCAAGTGTAGCCATTACTGAAAGAAAATATCTGGCAGTTTTCAGGATGATTCTGCTGACTTTATCTGAATCTGCCATTCTTCCACCTCATTCCAGAATCAACTATGGATAACAACGCAAAAACCTGCTCTTTGCCCAGACTCTGATTTCACAGGAATTGGCAGATGCTTGACAGCCCTGCAATGGAATATTTTTGGACCTCTCTGGTGTCAATATATTTATTTCTTTATTGTCTGTTCGGTTTTGTCTTTCTCTAAATAATGCTGGAAAAACCCACGTAAGTTTTTGAATTGCATGCAAACAGGGAATGAAGATACTCATTTAGCATGAACTGAATTTCTATAATGTATTTTTAGCATAATTTGCTTGTCATAAATATATCAGGGTGTCATATCATATGTTAGGCTTTCTGTTAGGACTCAGTTTTGCTTCTGTGGACCTCTAATCATCATTATGTGCTGCAAGCTCTTGGAAAAATGAATTTAAGCAATTGTTTTTGGTGAAAAACAAACACAAAGCAAAAAAAACAAAACTCAAAAAAAACAAAAACAAGGGCTACCAAGGACAGTGCTCAGGTGCTGCTCCTATAGCGTACTAAAATCTGCTTAATTTGAACATTCGCACCTGCTTCCTGGCTCTTCCAGTCCCCTCGGCTGTTGCCGCACTTAATCTCTCAGGATGAGCCAGAAGTCCGACTCAGAGACTGAGGGCTCCCAGGCGCCTGTGATTTACACAGTGGAGGAACTGGAGTGCAAGATCTGCTACAATCGTTTTGACACCCGAGCCCGCAAGCCCAAGGTGTTGAGCTGCCTGCACCGCGTCTGTGCCAAATGTCTCAAAAAGATGGTGGAGCTGGACTCATCTCCGAGCATCATCAGCTGCCCCTTTTGTCGCCACGAGACTCACGTCCCTGACGAGGAGATCTGGCTTCTTCAAGATGACAGCAACATTCTGGCCATTCTGACTTACCAGGACCGAGCGCGAAAGAGCGGTACCACACCCAGCGGTGAGGTCCTTTTGACGCCCAACAGCCTGAGCGGAGGTGAGCAGGCCCACAGCTCCTCTGATTGCCTCGTCATCACAATCATGGAAGTCCCCGGAGAGTCGCAGTCCTCGGACTCTATGAGCATGCTGAACATGGTACGCTTGTATCGGCCAGCCAGCCTGGACTCCTTACCTTGCCACCTGCCCGTGCAGAAGTGCCGGGCATGGACATCCCGTTCGGTTCCCCGCTTTCTGATGGGTTTCCTCTGCCTGGTCTACTTCAGCTCTCTGCCACTGGGGATCTACTTGCTGATGATCCAGCAGCTTACAATGGGAGTGATCCTGGTCAGCCTGGTGCCCTCCACCCTGGTCCTTTGCGTATTCTATGGCTTCTGCCAATGTTTGTGCCACGAGATCATGGAGGCCATCGCCACATAGCTCCCCACTGTCTTTGGGCTGAACTAGCAAGACCTGTTAAAGAACAAAAGCCAAATGACTGATGCATATCTGCTAATCCCAGACACCCCATTTTTTCCATCACACCAGATTATACCAGCATCTACCAGTAAACTCCTTGTAAATCACCTCACATTGTATGCAGGGCCAACTATACTTGACTTTAGCAGTTGATTACCAATGCAAGCTGAAGGTATTGATTTTGGACTGCATCAAAACGCTGTGGTTTTTGTATCGCATTTAGCTCACCCAATGGGTCTTCAACAACTGTGATATAAATAACACGCAACAGAGAATGAAGTCCTTCCACTCTTTAATATGAAAACCACAGGATGTGTTCAATAATACTAGATGAATTTGTTCATTTTCTGTTATATTAGGAATATCTGTGGTATAATTTCAATCATTGTCTCAATGTTCTCGTTGAAGTTCCTAGTTGCCTTTGTAAGGCATGTCAATGGCCAAGCTGTAATGTATATGTAAAATAAGTGAATTTGTGTTTGTCATTGCTATGAGAATGGACAAATACTTTAAAGCCACCTGTTAGATATTCAATAAAGATTCTTCCATATCTAACACAATTCTGGATTAAACTCTGAAATCCACTTACCATACTTGAAGACTGGTAGATTATAGCTCTGGAAAAAGACAACAACAAAAAGGATACATTGCATTTGTAACTGGCATCTTAAAATATTAAAAAAATAACTATTAATGAATCATACTTTATACAAGCAATACCCTCCTACATCACAATTTTGAGTGTAAAGCAGATTAAAATTATGACTAAGGAATTATTTCAGTGCCTATTACAGCTTTGCTGTTTTGCTAACTGAATGAACTAATATTACTGGTGTTGCTCAGGAGACTTAACCCATGGGAGCATATGTGTTGCATCAAGTGACACAGCTTTCAAACAAGCCCAAGTAAGCACAAGAGAGTCAATAAAGGATCCCCGTCTGGTCCTCCCCAATACCATACCACTTTCCCTGTGGACAATTAACTTCACATAAACCACTGTGCACAGCACACACATTATCACACACACCCACACACGCACATATATATATATAAACAACCACACACAAAGTCATTATGCATGCCAAAATGATGATCTCTTGATTTAAAATCTTGTCCTCCCAATGCTTTATGATTTATTCTTTCTGAAAAAGAAAGAACTTTGACATAATGATCTACAGCGCAAGGTATTCTGGGAGCATGAACTGCAAGGTTTGGGCCTAATTTTAACAAGAGTCCCTGAAGACCAGCCTCTATAAATGCTTTGGAAAAAAGAACAGAGGTGAGCATACGAATACAAGAAGGTCGGCAGAAGTGTCTCAAACGGATGTAATCACACTGAGAAACAAGACTGGAAAAACAGCTTGCAAGTTTCAGAGGGGTATGAAATATCGGATATCTTTAAGGCTCAGTTAAGCGTAAGTGGGTTTTTTCTATAGTAAATGTTTTGGTATACAAATGCAAACAACTAACCTTTAGTTTGAACTTTATCATATCAAAATATTAAAAATAAGGTAAAATAAGAGCACTTGTTACTGTTTGTTTTTAAAACCACTTTGAAACAAGAAGCACAAGTTTGCAACAGTTCTTAAAAGAGAACTTTAAAATACCTAACAAATTAAAGGCAAATGATTCCACATTTCTGTAAACAAAAAATATGGTTATGATCTATTAATTTAATTGAGATTAGAAAAAGTTTGACTATATAATATTTACAGATTTTAAAATTTCATACTGCATCAAGGGTTAGTTCACCCAAAAATGAAAATTCTGTCATTAATTACTCACCCTCATGTCGTTCCAAACTCGTAAGAGCTTCATTCATCTTTGGAACACAAATTAATATTTTTTTGATGAAATATGAGAGCTTTCTGTCCCTCCATAGACAGCTAACATAACTGAAACTTTGACGCCTCTAAAAGTTCATTGAGAAAAACTCTTAAAACTAATCCATATGTATTGAGTGGTTTAGTCTAAATTTTATGAAGAGACACGATTGCTTTATATGAGAAACAGACTGAATTTAGACTTTTATTCACATGTAAACATTCATCAACTCACACATCAGTAGTGGTAAACCCTTGACGTGTACGAGAACCAATTATGTTTTGTTTTTGTGCGTCAATCAGGTTCGGTTGAACTTATGTTTATAAGTGAATAAAAGAATAAATTAAATCTGTGAAAATTTGGACTAAACCACTCAATTCATATGGATTAGATTTACGATCTCTTTATTAACTTAAGAAGTATCATTAGAAGTTTCAGTTGTGTATCTGTCTATGGAGGGACAGAAAGCTCTCAGATTTGATCAAAAAGATCTTCATTTGCGTTACGAAGATGAATGAAGTCTTACTCATGTTGTTCCAAACCTGTGAGTAATTAATGACTGCAAATTAATGCATTTTCGTTTCTGTGTGAACTAACCCTTTAAGACCAAAACTATATATCATTTAAATTATTTCAGTTAAGAATCGGCCAGACCCATTCTGAGATTGTAAAGCCAAAAATAACTCTTAAATATTCTACCAAGTTTAGGTCGGTCACAACAGGAGTGGTAATGAATCGCTGGCGGCAGTCAGTGGTGGAGATCCAAACCAGAAAGAGGCAGGTGAATGAATGTGAACGGGCACAGGCTGCTCTGAGCAAAGTGACAGCCTGCTTTCAGCAAATGGCAACCTCCTTGGGGAGCAACATAGATGGGAGCTTCCTTAGAGAGGAGCTGGAGGAAACCAGGACAGTAGCTCATAAAATATGCTCAGGTAAGAAACAAAAAAACAAGCAGAACAAGTACTTCAAAAATAAACTTCGCTAGCGGTGCAGAAATTTTACATTCTCCTTTCAGTATTTTTCTGCACATCGGCTAGCCATATTCAATTACGCTACATTAAAACTGTTGAGAGTAGTCTTGACTGACTCATGTTTCAGGGCTTCACCGGAGGCTGCTAACTCTGCTGACAGAAATGGAGCAAGGACAAGAGGACAAAGAACAGGTTGAACGACTTTGGGTGATCTTCTTGTCCAGCTTAGAAAACTTCCAGCAGGACCTAAAGAAGGTCAAAGCCTTGCAAGAGATATTCCCCCTCACCCAACGCAAAGATCGACAAGCCCTTGTCAACACAGGTTATGCTGGTGGAACTTCGGAAGTAGCAGCTCGAGCAGCCATGGTGCAGACGCCATGGTTATCATTAGATGAGACGGAAAGACCAGACCTGAAGACCCATATAAGGGGGATTGATGTTCTGCTTGAAGAAATGCTCCAGAGAGTTAACGTGCCACTGTGGTCTGTTGAACCCACACAAGAAGCTGATGGTGGGCAAGAAGAGGATGAAAGCTTGGAGGACATGATGGAAGTGGAGGTGGTGTCTCAAAATAATATATCAGGCTGTTGCCATCACCACAACTGCAAAGTAGGCTGTCTACTTTGTTTGCTCAGCTAAGTTAAGGAATTGTGTGAAATAATTTTTTTTTTAAATTGAGATGCATGAATTCTGCAATAACCGGTTAAATTGTTGATCACCATACTTTGTAAACCCCTTTACTCAATACAGATTTTAAACAATTTTCAGACTATATTTTCTGTGGCCAGTTGCATAAGATGCTTAGACTAGTCTTACAAGTCAAGTCATTTATCCATTTCCACCACCAAGCCCCAGAAAATCATCATTTACTCACCCTTATATTCTTTCAAACCTGTACGAGTTTCTTTCTTCTGCTGAATACAGAAGATATTTTGAAGAATGTTGGTAACTAGACAGTTGACAAACATTGACATGCATATTTTTCTCCTACTATGGCAGTTAATAGCTACCGTCAACTGTCTGGTTACCAACATTCTTCAAAATATCTTTTTAGTTCAACAAAAGAAATTCATACAGGTTTGGAACCAACATAAGGGTGAGTAAATGGTGATATTTTTGGGCAAACTATCCCTTTAAGACTAGGAATAACTTTATGCCATTTCAACCCCAAAAGTAAGACAGATTATTACCCATTGACTAACTGCTAGTTGGTCAGTCTAGTTCTTAAGACAGTCTGAACATGTTTATGTAACTGAACACTGATCAGTTATTCACCACAAAACCTTTATATTGTAAATATCAAATAAAATATTTAACAAACTGGTCTTCCACCTTTTTTATTCCAATAATTATGCACATTTCATTCAGCATTTTATTCAGGCAAGGTTAATACAACACAGAAATAAACACACAGACCCATTACAGAAAATTTACATTAATACAAACAAGAAAACAGACACAGATAAAACAAGAGGCAGACGTTTGTTCATTTCTTGTAGGTTGCGTGCAAATGGGCTTTGAAGGCTGCAACAAAAGTGATTTGAAACAGTTTATTGCAGAATTCAAAAACAATTCTCTAAACACTGCAGTTTCAAGAAACTGCTTCATTTTTGGCATGTTCTCTTACCTTCCTGGTCATCCCATAGTTCAGCAGCTGCAGAGTTCATTGGACTATCATTGTTGGGTTCTGAAAACAAGAACTCATAAGTACAACAATCCAGACAAGATGGCTAGTCTAGGGTAAATTACTTTAAAACCAAATCAGAAAACAGACGTGATGCTTTATACCAAGAGAAAGTAGTTCACCTCACAAGAATTAAGATCTGAATTAAAGGATTCTACATATCAGAGCACAAATAGGCACTGCTAAATTTAATGAAATCATACTGTTGCCAAACTTAAAATATTGTTAATTTCAAGTAAACATCCTGAAGATAATGACCAATTCAATTCAAATAACTCATGAATTGAGAATGAACCAAATCTTTGTTTCTCACGGTAAAGCAGAACCCACCTCCTAGTAGACTCTGAATGGACAGTAGTATGGAGCGAACATCATAAAGTGCAGACCACTTGTCCTTCAAAATGTCTAGGCAGATGAAGCCATTCTCATCAACATTTGGGTGGAAACAAGCAGTGATGAATTTCACCCGAGGGGCGTTGTAGGGGTACCCGCTAGGAAACTCCAGTGAAAGTTTGTACCTCAAACCTTCATAAACCTAAATAGAGAGGGAAAAAATTAGGGATTTACGCAAGATTCTCTGACTACCTACATTAACTTGCATGCAAGAATCACATTTCCTGACACAAAGCGAAAAACAACTCCCACCGTTCCTTGAGCTCCATCTATCGTGCCTATCCATTTGAAGAGATTGTCAGACTCTGGAAACGCTGAAATCCCCTTGTCTCCTGACATCTGCATTGACACAAAGCATTGAGTAAACTAACAACAGTTAAAGGGTTAGTTCACCACCAAATAAAATTTCTGTCATTAATTACTCACCCTCATGTCATTCCACACCTGCAAGTCTCATTCATCTTCATAACACACATGTAGATATTTTTGATGACAGAATGTTAGATTTCCTTCCATAGACTGTCTTTGTAACTACCACTTTCGGAAGATCAAACGTGCTGCATAACACACGAGAATGAACCTCAGTGATTACGCAGCACATTTGAGCTTCTGGAACAGGTTTGTTCTTGTGCGTCATTCAGGTCAGCGTCTACTTATTTTCGCTGATCAATGTTTACATGTGAATAAATGCCTAAATTAAATATGTTAATCATAAAAAACAATCAAGTCCAGATTTTCTGAAGAGACTTAACCTCTCGATTCATATGAATTAGTTTTACGATCTCTTTATGAACTTTTCGGTCAAAGTGGTAGTTACAAAGACAGTCCATGGAAGAAAAACTGACAGCATTCAGTCATCAAAAATATCTTAATTTGTGTTAGGAAGATGAACGAAAGTCTTACAGGTGTGGAATGACATGAGGGTGATTAATTAATGACAGATTTAATTTTGGGGTGAACTAACCCTTTGTAGAGACCAATCATAATACATACTGTATAGGTCTTACCATTAGCGTCATTAGCTCTTGCTGAAGCCTACAGAGGGAAAGGGGAGACATTGAACATGAATTTGAATAAGAAAAAGAACAAGTGCTAAACTTTATTTTACTTAAAAAGAGATTTTCAAATCACTTGTGTCATTTGCAGATGCCAAGATATACATAAAAGTGTTAAAGATGCAATATGTAATATTTTGTGTCCGCTAGAGGCCTATTCAAAATAAAAGCATAGCTTGATGACACCAAGTTTGAGCAATCTTGGGACATGTGGTCTTCAACTCACAACCGGTGGAAATAATCGGGATAGGACTCGGGAAGAAATCATGTTCATGGATGAAAATTTATTAACATTACTGTAGTATGAAGCAGAGCAGGACCGAGTGTTGCTGGAGCTGAACGAGGCCGCTGGAGCGGTTGCGCAACACACCTCACGAGCAGCGGGACTTTTATTATGCCAACGCAGCTCTGTTTATCATATTAGATACATTTGAGTGTGTTAAATAATGTTATAGTGTTACTCTGTGCGTTCGCACTGTTACACACTGCAGTAAGATAGACCGATTTTAGAATATATTAAATGCTGGATGGCTTGTGTTGATAAATGGCATGCAATTAATTTTAAAACATTGTATGATGGAGAAAATGTTGTATTACTGTTACTAAAAATAAAGCAGCATCTGATTATGCCATGTTAGCTACTTGACAAAATAGTGTTTTTCTCTGAGGCATGGTACTCGCAAAAAAATTAAGAAAATTAGATTTAAACAATAAGAATAAAACGTGCTGAGCTATATGACAATAATTAGTTTTCTGTCTATAAACGTAACCAAAATGTTGTTCCCTTGTCTATTAAAACATGTAATATATTAAATATATTCATCTTTGGAACAGCTCAAGATATTTTAGATTTAGTCCGAGAGCTTTCTGTCCCTCCATTGAAAATGTATGTACGGTATACTGTCCATGTCCAGAAAGGTAATAAAAACATAATCAAAGTAGTCCATGTGACATCAGAGGGTCAGTTAGAATTTGTTGAAGCATCGAAAATACATTTTGGTCCAAAAATAACAAAAACTATGACTTTATTCAGCATTGTCTTCTCTTCTGGGTCTGTTGTCAATCCGCGTTCACGACTCTGCAGTGACGCTGCTGACATTTACACCACCAGGTCTCCATTGCTCTTTGCCTTTCCGAAGCTTGTGACAGCGGTTGCTGCTGTGTAGGAGCTTCTTCCATCGCTCTTAGTTCTTCGTCCGTGTATTCGGGTTCACCTAAATATGGCTGAGCAAAAAAAAATTTAAGTCCTCCTCTGTGTCGAAATCCTTAGACATGTTTGCGAAGGTTGTTTTGTTTACATTGTGCGTCTCCCTCAGACTTTAAACGAAGCTCAGGCACACCAGATAACATAAGTGTCTTACGTCAGCAGCGTCACTGGGTCTGACAACAGACCCGGAAGAGAAGACAATGCTGAATAAAGTCGTAGTTTGTGTTACTTTTTGGACCAAAATGTATTTTTGATGCTTCAACAAATTCTAACTAACCCACTGATGTCACATGGGCTACTTTGATGATGTTTTTATTACCTTTCTGGACATGGACAGTCTACCATACACACATTTTCAATGGAGGGACAAAAAAGCTCTCGGACTAAATCTAAAATATCTTAAACTGTGTTCTGAAGATGAACGGAGATCTTACGGGTTTGGAACGACATGAGGATGAGTCATTAATGACATAATTTTCATTTTTGGGTGAACTAACCCTTTAAAATTGCAATTTTCTCACGATTTACAAATAGATGGAGACATTTGAGATATTGTTAGTACTCAAGGGAGCAAAATATATAACACTGTCCTAGTGGTTATTGGATATTTTACTACAAAATTCTTACATATTGCACCTTTAAAAATGGTATTAACAGCAGTGAAAAAATTTAGGGACTACCACCCCCTAGTCAAAAAAGTCCCAATGGATTTCTATTGAAATATGAATTTCTGTAAACAAAAACAAACAACAACAACAAAAAAAAAACTATATTGTAGCTCTCAACAGGACCATTATGATTACCAATAACAAAAACATCCCTGTAGGACATTAAAACACATTTAAACTTTAAAAGGTTAGTTCACCCAAGAATGAAATTAATGTAATTAATTACTCACCCTCATGCCGTTCCACACCTGTAAGACCTTCGTTCATCTTTGGAGCACAAATTAAGATATTTTTGTTGAAATCCTATGGCTCAGTGAGGCCTCCGTAGCCAGCAATAACATTTCCTCTCTCTCAAGATCAATTAATGTACTTAAAACATATTTAAATCAGTTCATGTGAGTACAGTGGTTCAATATTAATATTATAAGGCAACGAGAATATTTTTGATACACCAAAAAGACAAAATAATGACTTATATAGTGATGGCCGATTTCAAAACACTGCTTCAGGAAGCTTTGGAGCGAATGAAAGCGGAAGATGAATCAGCATAGCGAATCATGATTTGGATCGCGTGTCAAACCACCAAACTTCTGAAATCACGTGACTTTGGCGCTCCGACACGCTGATTCATTACGCTCCAAAGCTTCCTGAAGCAGTGTTTTGAAATCAGCCATCACTATAAGTCATCATTGTTTTTTTTTGGTGCACCAAAAACATTCTTGTCGCTTTATAATATTAATATCGAACCACTGTACTCACATGAACTGACTTAAATATGTTTTTAGTACATTAATGGATCTTGAGAGATAAAATGTCATTGCTCCCTATACAGGCCTCACGGAACCATCGGATTTCAACAAAAATATCTCAATTTGCGTTCCGAAGATTAACGAAGGATGTGGAACAGCATGAGGGTGAGTAACAAATTACATTATTTTCATTTTTGGGTGAACTAACCCTTTAAGGATTTTGAAACTCTTTTTACAAGTTTAATGATTTTAATTCTTTTGGAACCATTTTTTTGACGAGGAAAAAAAAAAAAAAAAAAAAGGTGAGAAACAAGTTAGACTTGCTCACGTGATATTGTTTAATTCCAGTACAATACACAATATTTCAATACAAATTCTGTTCTGATAAAGACTCCAATGTTTCCAAAAGAAACATAAAACAAGCCTGTATGAATTCCAGATGTTACAGAAATATCCTATTGATCCCATTTATGAAAATAATACCAATATTAATCCTACATGCGTTTCTTCCAGAGAATGGCCCACTTACAAGTTTCCACTACACTTAAAGGGAATATCTGGACAATCAAACCTTTTAGAGACGGATCCTTTCGACACACTTCCGCTCGTCTCGCTGCCCTTCAGCGCTGCTGTTGACGCGGCTGCTGCGGGATCCATATTCTGAGAGGCCATCGCGTCAGATCTGCGATGGTTTTTCATGAGGAAAAATTATTTTAATGCGCACATCTACAGCGTACAAACACAGAAAACACGTTTACGTTGCGTTAGGGAGCTCCATGTCAACCCGGCTACACTAACAAGCCGATTGAAACCCGAGAAGCTGAATCTAATTCGTTTTTATAAAAAGTAACAGAAATAATAATCCGATTTCGTGCTCAAAAAATAAACGGTTTCTCATTTAAATGTGAGGTAAGTTAACGTTAAAGGCCTCATTTTATAGCAGCGATAACCTAAACATACTATTAAAATACTACATTTCTAAAACTAACGATACAAAGAATACATATCTTTAGTTAATACACAAGTTATCTAACGCTGAAATATAAACGACAACAAATCGTTATCCTATAGAGTTGGCGACTGCGCTAATTAAATCATATAAACAAACCAATTTATACAGCAACATACTAAAAGGTATATAAGCCAACATTAAATATATATTCATAGCGATATTACTTGACATTATAGACATATTACCGGCTGTGTTCAATGCAGTCAACAACACTAACCGACTCCTGAATGAATTTTTTAAATCACATCCCGCCCCCTTGTTTAAACTTAGGTTGCCTAACGGAAATCTCCGCCTGATCATCATTTCAACCAATCAGAGGCACAGATTACGAACAAAGCGATCGCATAGCAACCAATGAGCTTTGAAGCTAGGCGCAAAACATTTTGATCTGACTGGTTGATACAGCCTGGTGGGCGTGTTTATAACCGTCAGTCGTTCTGCTAGTTTCCTCATTCTTTTACAACCGATAATCGGTCTTTGTCAGACACGTGATTTTGTTGTGTGTGACGTCACCGCGGCGCCATATTTGTGGTATCCCTGCTGACTGTGAGAATGAAAGAGATTACACGAGTTGAGATAACAAGCATATAACTCGCAAATATGAAAAAGCACAAGAACAAAGTTAAAATTTCATATCGCGATAAACTCACCAAAGATGCCAGGGACCGTTATTTGGAGAAATTTCCATCCATTCATAACATAGATCTGTACGAACTGACTGCAGTAAGTTGGAGTGCTACTGACCCCGCATTGCTACCTAAATCATCATACTTAAATATTGTTAACTGTCTTGTTTATGGCATAAACGCATAGTGAACAATTTAAAAACTATAAATCCCTCGAAGCTCACAGATATTTCACTAATGGGTGCAGGATTTATTTATGTTCTGAAGGAAGGACTGCGATAACAGTATAGTAACGATAATGATGATGATGTGTTAACTACCGTATATAACAAATACATGATTAAGGATGGTTTAGTGTTATCAGGAATAATTTTTAACTAATAATAACCTTTTTTTCTTGCATTTTTTTTTCTTTATTGCATTAAGTACATAAACCAATGTATAACACTATAAACATTGTTCCAATAAACAAGGCATCATCAGAGATGTATGTAGAATTTAATAGTGTATTTTATTATAGTACATTCTGATATAGTATACCTTTTAGAGCCAAAATAATTTGTAAATTATTGTCCTCCATCTACCTGTGTTGTCTGGGTCAATGACATTATGAGTCTTTTTTTTTGTCCAAAAGCCTTAATAATAATAAAAACAAAGATATGTCATGCAAGTTAAATATCTGATTTATAGATTGTGTATATTATTAATTATCCTATTAATACTATAAGTGCATATAACATAAATCTACAAATCACCCTGAAAAATTTTATTATACATGCTTTATTGTTCATGCAAGACTGGATAAAGCATCAGCACATTTTTACACTACAATTCTACAAAAGATTCAAACATGCGCAGAGGCACAAAAAAAAAAAAAAAAAAAATTGTAATAACGCCATAAAGGTTCCCAGGTTTGGCAGACCCGTATAGTACATTAACATCATCTCCAAAACAAACATCAGACATCCTGTACATATCAAGTCGGTTTACTTCTGCACATGCAGATCACCATCTCCTCCAGCCTCCTGCATCTTCTCAGTGTGAAGATGATCACTCTCTCCAGCCTGATGGACCATAGTGTTAGCTGACTGACTTGGGTAAAGTTGGTTTTATATTCGCACATCCGTATTCAATAGCCTTGTTAATCACACTACACTGGACATTCAGTGGACATTCACAAGTAAATATGTCATTAAACAATACTTGCCTATTTTGATCGACTGTGAAAAATGTTATAAGTTGACAATCGTTGGTTGTCAATATCATGTCGCTGCTTAAAATTCGCAAACATTAATTTATTGCATATTTATTGGAAAGTCTCAATTTATCAGAAGTCTGAATGTGCAAATATAAAACCAACTTTACCCAAGTAGCTGACTGGATTGTTTTTCCTTACGTCTGTGTGTGCATCTCAATCAGCTCTGAGCTCTTGAATCAGTATATTGTGTATACAAATTTTGTGACTGAGACCGTCCTGATCAGTGCCCTAACTAATGAACTAGGGAGCTGATTGAGACACAGCCTGTGTTTAATGCTGATGTGGCCTTAATGTAGGGAGGGATGGTGTCCAGTTGGGGTCAGTCTCCATAATCTTTAAGCAGGCTGATCTGCAATGAAATGAAAAGGTCCACAGACCACAGCTGTAAAAAGTAGTCAGAAAATAAGAATCAGTATATGGATACAGAGCAAAAATGTCGTACCTTAAGTATAAAAATGCTGTAGCAAAATTAAGAAAAAATGTAGACATATTCAAGTAAAGGGATTCAGTTTAAATTGACTTGTTTCATAGCACATACAATCCAAAACAATGCGTTGCTATAACGTTTTCTACTTTAGAAAACAGAAACCTCTAACTTACCTTTGTGAAATGTAGAAAGCAAACATACATGAATGGAGATATCTTGACGAAAGTGATGTCTCACCGCGGCAACCCATGCGATCCAGCGCCTGTTATTGCCTCTACATACTCTCCGTACAGCCTTTTTTCAAGTAGGAAACCGACTAAATCTAATCTCGTAGTAAAGTTTTTGACATTTTCTATCGTGGGACATATTATTGCAGCTTTTCACACAACAAAAGTGTGCCATTTTTACAATGAAAAGTAGCCAAAGAAGAAACAACTCTGCACTGATACAGAGATTGTTTGGATACCTCAGAAATGGCGGCGACACCCATAATGCACTTCGGTTTTCACGAGTGTGACGTCACCTGACAAAGACCGATGGTAAGTATAAATAACTATACAACATTTAACACAAAACGTTTATTAGTAAATACATTTACATAAACCGTTCTACATTTTCAGTTATATAACATACAGTAGGTGAGTGTAACAGGTATGAAATTCATTTAGAAAATAATTTAAATACCCCTCCCCCTTTTTTAATATGCCAGAAAATTGGTTAAATGTTTTTTTTTTCATTTCATTTTTGTAAAAAATATTCAAGATTACAAAAGATACTAAGGTAAAAATATCACAGTTCACTGTAAAATTATGCTGCTAAAGGAAGTAGCTTCTCTTTTGTTCTTTAGAATAAAGGTGTAACGTATATTTAAAAAGCGAGAAAATGAAAATTACTAAATTCATTCCCTTTTAAAGCAGATATGACAAATTCATAAAATTCATTTCTTAAAAAAAATATGATAAATGATAATGAAAAACACATACACGCACACAAAACAAACATACAAAATGTCCATTAACCACAAAATTTAAAAAATCATTAAGGCTCTATATGTGCCTCATTAGATATCCAATTCTTTAAATACAAAGTCATGACAAAGCACATTTTTTTTTGATAGGAAAAAAAAAAAAAAGGTATCAGATCTGTACCATGAAATGAAATGTGGAAATCTGATTTGCCAAATAAATAAACCTCCAACACAACAATTCCTGGGCAACTTGATCACAATGCCTGGGTCTACTGTGAACATGGCCAAACAAACAACAAAAAGTTACAGTTATGCGAAATTGATAACACTGAAGAGTGTCCATGGTCCATCGACTTGCCTGGCGAGGTTGGCATTAAACAGCGAGATCATTTTCTGTTTTCTGTGCGTCCATTGCCTTCTGCATCTTCTCCACCATCCAAATGGGCACTAGAAATGGTTTCAATTCATCCAGCTTCAAGTCAGGACAGTCCCTAAGGATTCAGAGAAAATATTAAGATGCATATTCCCTCTAACATTCATTTAAAAGTCTTCTATGTGCTTATTTACTTGTAGTCGTCACTTCGGGCAAGATCAAGAATATCCTCTTCTATAAGCAGATAGGCCTGAGAAGAGAAACAGTTTAAATATAATTTCCTGCCTCAATAGAATATTTTTTTGTAAACACAAACACATAATATCCTCACCATCTTTCCACCTGTGGCTCTCATGTGTTGTCTTTCTGAAAGCCAGTGTTTGTCCTGAGCGTCAGCGGCATACTGAGACACAAAAGATATTACGGCTACTTCCACATGAACACGGAAACAGCTTAATCGACGCTCAAAAAAAGTCTAAACATACCTTGAAGAGTTCTGCGTGTTTGATGTAGATTCTTCCTCTTGTACCGCCCATTCCCAAAGCCCTAAGATTATGTACAGTATCAGTACTTGTTGAACATATATATATCCAAATTACATGTTGTTTAAAGGGGACCTTTGAATGACAACTTTCACAAGATGTAATATAAGTCTCTGGTGTCTCCAGAATGTGTCTGTGAAGTTTCAGCTCAAAATCCCCCACAGATCATTTATTATAGCTTGTTAAATTTGCCCCTATTGGGGTGTGAGCAAAAACACACCATTTGTGTGTGTCCCTTTAAATGCAAATGAGCTGCTGCTCCCGCCCCCTTTCCAGAAGAGGGCGGAGCTTTAACAGCTCAACAACAACAAAGCTGGAGAATCTCACGCAGCCAAAATGAGGATTGTCAGTAACGGTGTTCATTGTTCAAACCGGAGTCGACACTGATGGAGAGACTCAGGAAGAAGTTACAACTTTTAGAATGAAACTGGACGTTTCTGAATGGTTAGTGGATAAATTGATGTAGTTGCTGTGGAGTTGATTCAACTCATCGACTAGCATGTGCCGTCATGTTCATCTTTTTTCGCTGAATTGACCCTCGTTTGTGAAGCAGTCCGGCGTAAAATGAAGGAATGACAACAACGCTCTACTACAACAACTCTTCCTGTTCTCTAAAGCAGCCCAACACGGGGGCGGGGTTTATGTAAATTTTAGGGTTAGTGATGTCACCCACGCGGGAAGAAGCTTGTTGTAGTCCATACCAGCCGTTAGTTGTAGTCCTTAAACGGCTAATTCTTTAAAAGAAAATATCTCCCTTTGCATTGAACTTTGAGTGTCGTAACTTTGCAGATGTTGTTTATGATCAAACAGCAACATTACACACTAACTAAAGTTAAAAATTGAAATCATAATCAATGACCCCTTTGATGTTCATGTCAACTATAGTGAAAAAGACCAAAAGCATTTGAGCAATCCCTTGTACACTTACTTATTTGCCCTGGATCCCAGAACGAATGTGCTGTTCTCATTCAGTCTGGATGGGTCCCACTATACACACATCAACACATGATTATTATCATGTAAACTTTTCAGTATCAATTATTATGCCAAACAAAATATCTACCTTAGGTCCTTCTCTCTTTATTGGCTCGGTTACTTTGATTTTCGCACTGCAGAATATGTTTTAAAATGTCAAAGGCTTGAATATTTAATAAATGGAGAAATCAGATAAAAAAAAAATTAATATAAAGGAAACTTACGGAGTGCTGTACGGGGCTGTTCTGTCGTACTGTACAACTGGACCAGGAGGACGACCTTTCCTCTGAAAATAGACAAATAATATGCATTTATAATTGTTGGTATTCAGAACAACCGCACTCTTGCTTGTGTGATAATGTTTATTTAATGTGCCCCCATTATGCTTTTTCGAATATTACCTTTCATGTGGTGTACGTAATATAGCTGTTTGTGAATGTAAAAGGTCTCCAAAGTTTTAAAGGTCAAAGTGCATGACAAATAAAGCTATTGTCTCCTAAAAGACAGAAACGATTCTGAAGTGCCGAAATGAGTCGCCAGCAACGACCAATCACAACAGACTGGGCCATATCTGACCAAATCAGAGCAGAGCAGACTCGTGGAAAGGAGGGATTTAGAGAAACTGAATCTTCAAACAAATCTTCGTTTTCAGACTATTTGAGAAATGAGGTGATGAGCAATGAATATTATGAGAAAATTAAAGTGTTGACCTTGGATGCATGATAAAGGCCAACTGAAGTGCTTTGAAACACACAGATTTATTCACTGTTTTGACGAAATTTCCAGTGAAACAGGAAGACAGGATGGGATATATCTAGAAGCCCCTCCCCTTTTTTCAAAATAGCCAATAGTGTTTTGCAGAGATCACAGCTCGATCAGAGTCGTTAAGCTCGTAAAACCCCATTTTCCTCATAATTTCTAACAGTTTCATCAAAAATATCTTAATTTGTGTTCTGAAGATGAACGAAAGTCTTAAGGGTGTGGAACGACATGAGGGTGAGTAATAAATGAACAAGTAAATGTATAAATGAATAAATTCATGAATTTTGGGTGAACTAACCCTTTAAGGCTATCATCTTCATTCTATAAGCTAAAAAAAAAAAACGTACATTTTGATTTCAGGGGGACTTTAAACTTTTGTAGGAGATCTCCAAAATAAAATTCCTTAATTCCTTTAAGGGAATTTACATATGGGTAAGGGACTTGATTAAATGTTAATGTTTTATATAAACACTGCCGTTCAAAAGTGACAGTAAAGACATTTACAATGCTACAAAAGATTTTTATTTCAGATAAATTATTTATTTTACTTTCTATTCATGAAAGGATTCAGAAAAAAAAAGTATCAGTTTCCATAAAAAATATGAACTGTTTTCATCAGTGAGCAGCAAATCAGCATATTATAATGATTTCTGAAGGATCATGTGACACTGAAGACTGGAGTAATGATGCTGAAAATTCAGCTTTGATCACAGGAATAAATTACACTTTAAAATATATTCAAATAGAAAACAGTTATTTAAATTGCAATAAAATTTCACAATATTACTGTTTTTACTGCATTTATGATCAAATAAATGCAGCCTTGGTGAGCAGAAGAGACTTCTTTCAAAAAATATAAAATTTTACCGACCCCAAACTTTTGAACGGTAGTGTGTGTGTGTGTGTGTATTTTTTTCCCTTCACCTTTTTAGGGATGGGGCTGTCCCTCTGGCCAGAGGTGTCGTCTGGCTGCCGTGAACGCTGTGGAACGAACAAACGACAAAAAAATAAATAAATAAAATCCATCAGAACTAAAAAAAAATAGCAGCTATATTTCTAGTTTCTCAGGCAAGCATGCAGGTTCTCACAGACTTTAACATTTTAAATGAAATTCTCAATGAATTGCATAACAAATAACATTTACCTTCACTGTGGCGTCAACACTAGGTTTCGGAGCAGTTTTCTCTGCATCAGGAAAGAGCTGCTTTGCCTAAAACAGAACATTTCCAAACACTTATCTCATGATTCACCACAAATTTCAGCCTAAATATTTGCAAAATGTGTGTATAAATGATATTTTACATGCTCTAGGCAGTTTCTGCAAGCATCTCTGATGAGCTGATCGGGCTGCACGTCTCCCCCAACATTCTCTTTCACATTACTGGCCGCCTTCTCAAAAAACTGTGCAGAGAAGAGTGAAAACAAACACGATCAGAACAATTTAATCACACACAACCAGTCCTAAAATAACCAAACATGATCGGTCCCTCACCTTCATATATTTTCTGAACACAGCACGGATGTCTTCATTGAAGCTGGGCTGCAAAACGGTCCGCAGAAGTTCCATGGAAATGACAGGATCTGTGTAACTACACAAAATGACATGTTCAGACAAACAGCAATGTTTTGAAAGACCCTCAAATGTCTTACAGCATATGAACCTGGGATAGGAGAAAGTATTTTAACAATGGAAATTAATCTTGGAATACACATTTGTGGACCTTACCTAACCGTCATCTGTGAGCGTCGGCCCCTGCGATGCACCTGTCTGTGTTTGATCATGATGTTCCAGGGATTCTGCCATAGAAAAACATGTTTTCACAGCAGCCACATGAAGAGTAAAAGGCCATAAAGAAAGATGCAACAATCAATCATTAAAATTAATAATTATATTTTTAATCATTATATTTTGAAAGAAATGCGAATAAAAACTCTATTCTGTCCATTTCATCAACTTGTTTCAGAGTAACTGGTATCAGTAATAAACAAACACATTACTCAAATTAATATTAACACACATTAACTAAATTATGAAGATCAAATTAATATTTCTTAACTTTCAGAATGTTATTAATTAATATAATTTCTATTAATATTGAATATCAAACTGGTTTCTTAGCATTTTCTTTACACAAAGCCCAAATGTAGTGCAATTTCCTGCCCTCTTTTGATTGACAGGATATATCGGCCCTGACTATTGGCTTTTTTTAAACTATTGATCGATAGCCAATAGTGTGAAATTATTGGCCGATATATCAGTGCATCTCTACTGACAGCCCTATATACAGTGTTGGGGTAATGCATTACAAGTAACTTAAGTAATCAGATTACGTTTTCAAGTAACTAGTAAAGTAATGTATTACTTTTCAATTTACAACAAAATATATGAGTTACTTTTTCAAATAAGTAACGCAAGTTACTATTTCACATTTATGGACTGACAGCTCTCCTGTCGCCATGTTGACAGAAATAAAGTGCAGAGGTGTTGTGTGCGCTGTGATGGTTATTGCAGCTCTAGACTAAATGTGAACATGCATTTACTTCTCACTTGCACAAAAACATTCAATATTCCTCAAAATAAATAAAAACTGTGAAATGAAATCTCGTTTTAAATCCAGAATGGTAGCAAAGCTGAAAGGTTTGTTTGAGCTGCGCCCTCTACTGCACAGGCGTAAATATGCATTTCCTTCAGCCTGAGTCTGATTCATTTCACTTTTGGTGTAAAAGGGCCTTAATATTTTCCAAAAATAGATTTTGTTTTTGTTGTTGTTAAAAAACAAATTCAATGCATCTTAAAGAGTTAGTTCATTTATTACTCCCCCTCATGTCGTTTCACACCCTTCGTTCATCTTTGGAGCACAAATTAAGATATTTTAGTTGAAATCCGCTGGCTCAGTGAGGCCTCCGTAGCCAGCAATGACATTTCATCTCTAAAGATCCATTTATGTACTAAAAACATATTTAAATCAGTTCATGCGAGTACAGTGGTTCAATATTAATATTATAAAGCAACGAGAATATTTTGGTGCGCCAAAAAACAAAACAAAAACAAAAAAAAAAACAACTTATATAGTGATGGCCGATTTCAAAACACTGCTTCATGAAGCTTCGGAGCGTTATGAATCAGCGGTTCGGAGCGCCAAAGTCACGTGATTTCAGCAGTTTGACACGTGATCCGAATCATGATTCGACACAAAAGTTTCATAACGCTCCGAAGCTTCATGAAGCAGTGTTTTGAAATCGGCCATCACTAAATAAGTTGTTATTTTGTTTGTTTTTTTGGCGCACCAAAAATATTCTCGTCGCTTTATAATATAAATATTGAACCACTGTACTCACATGAACCGATTTAAATATGTTTTTAGTACAATAATGGATCTTGAGAGAGGAAATGTCATTGCTGCTATAGAGGCCTCACTGAGCCATCGGATTTCAACAAAAATATCTTAATTTGTGTTCTGAAGATGAACGAAGATTTTACGGGTGTGGAATGGCATGAGGGTAAGTATTAAATGACATTATTTTAATTTTTGAGTGAACTAACCCTTTGATCTTAACTTAATGCATCATGTTTCTTTCTGGAGCATCAATGAATGTTTGAACCTTTTATAACCTTTTATAATAGTTGTGTTTGAGTCCCTCAGTGTGAAAAGATGGATCTTAATACAGTCACTGCTGGAAAGGGTTCAAATATGCAAAAAATGCTTGAAAACTGAAGAATCAGCAGGACCTGGAGGATTTTTCTGAAGAACAGAGCTCAGTTTAAACAAGTGTTAAACAGTTTAAACTGCTCAGAACAAACAAGAGACTCATGAACAACCATCATAAAACAAAATAATACAAAAAAATGTCTTAGATCATCCAGGTAACCAAGAACCAATGTTTCCCAAACTTTTGAACGGGGTTATTTTAATAGTCTTGTGGACTATATTTAAACATCTTTTATGTAAAATATCTTACTCAGGACAGTACTAAATAAAAAATAACATGCATGATCTCTCTTATTTTGTTAAAAATATTAACATTTTCACAGATTCTGTAAGTGGTTCCCACACTTTTTCATGCAACTAATATATATATAATATATATATATACACAGACCCTCTATGGTAAAATGTTCACACATATTGTACATTTTATTGTTTTAGTGCCCAAGTAACGAGTACACTTGAAGCATGGGACTAATTTGTTCTTAGAAATAATAAAAGATATTAAAAGAAAATAAATAATTAGAGAAAATAAAGAATCTGGGTACTTAATAATCATGAAAAAGCAGGGTTCATTTTCTTTGTGCAGAATGTGTTCTTTTTCAGTTTCATATTCAGTTTTGACGATGACGGTGATGATGAAGATGAAGATGATGACACGAGTTTGACTCACCACTGTCTGAACTTGCTGCTCATTGAAATCCTGCTGGAGCCAATCCCGGCGTCCCTCACTCCTGTGGGCCCCCATCACTCACAATCGATATATTCTCAGCGGATCAATGAGGATCGATAGGAAAGCTCCAGGGGTTTCTCGATGTTGATCGATAAGTGTGCACTTCACTGCCGCTGTGCGCTGAGTGACAGCAGCTCAATGCAGTCAGATAGCAGGCTAGCTAATTCACACCCTTTAAGCTTTACTACAGTTATGCATTGAGGAGAACTGGTTTAACGGCATGCATTTAAATACAAGAAATACTCAGAAAAGTCAGTGTTTGTCAAAGTTCGCGAGCTCGATGGATTTTCAGTCGCTTCCTCAAGCTCAGTAATGCAGTGACGTAAACAAGATTGCAATCGACTATCGCAAATTTCAAAATAAAAGTCCGAGATCGGCAGTACGCATGCGCGTCCCCAACATGGGCGTGGCCACACTTCAGATTCACTTACACGGATCGAGCGGCCATGATTGTTGTGGCACGGAAGCTGCTTGTTTGTGGAGAAATATCGGTTGCACTTTATTTTACAGTACTGGATAATAAAGTTAAGGTTAGTTTTAGGGTTAGTACCTAGATATTTTAATTAATATAATAAGTGCGTAATATGTAATGTACATTAGGAACAGGAATGTAAAATAAAGTGCTACTGAAATTTCTGTTCAGATAAATATTTTCCCTGCAAATGTTACTTTTCAAATATAGAAAATGTAAAATTTTGTTTTAAATCAAACGCCATATGTTCATGGTTTGCTATCAGTGTGTATTTTATACCATCCCAGGTGAAAAAATACTATAGTAATACTAATTACACTAATATTATTTATACTATAAATAATACTTATATTATTTATATTATATTTATATACTATAATATTATAGTATATAATTTATAGTAATACTATAGTAATTAATTAATTATAGTGTTTTTGAACCATACTATAGTACTTTAATTAATTTGTGGTAATTCTATAGTTACTGTGGTAATATAATTATAGTAATATAAATAAATGACGTTAGTTTTTTTTAATCTATAATATACAATACACTACAGCAGAGGTGTAAAAAGTATCTGAAAACCATACTTGAGTAAAAGTACTGATACCTTACAGTGAAAATTACTCCACTACAAGTTACAAGTAACCAATTCCAATATGACTTGAGTAAAAGTCTTAAAGTATCTGATTTTAACAGTACTTGAGTATTTTACTGCTGAATGTAGGCTCGGAGATGCACTAGTCCTCAACACCTGAGAGACGTACCAGTGAAAATAACAATTGATTTGCAAGATGAGAAATCAAGTTTATTTTATAAAATCAAAATAAAACTGAACATCTCAATATTGCAATAAAGCAAGGTCGACACAACAACCTTTTAAACGTCTACAAACTCTCACGTCTCAGTTAAGCTCAAGTGCACAAAAAGGTCATAAGTCATATCAATATCCTTCAAAAAGCGGATAAATAAAACAGTGTTAAGTAAAATTAAATAGTCAAAGTCTACTGTGTGTGCTGGTTTGAGCCTCATCACCAGCTGCAGTCATGACTTCATCTCAAAAATCAAACACCTGCGATCAGAAACTACCTGCTAATGCACTCACATTCACGTAAATTATCCTTGTTGACAAGTTTTGGGTGAGTAAAGGCAAAATGCACAAGATATAGTACCTTCATTGCCCTTAGATGGCGATATCGCTTCTTTGTATCAGAAAAAAACTGCTGCAGAAAAAGTTAGGTGCCATGCAAAATGTAATTTGTAATTGCATTACTCATCACAAATGTAGTGGAGTAAAAAGTACATTTACTTGTTCTAAAATGTAGTCAAGTAGAGAATAAAAGTTGCCAATATCTTTGATACAAAGTAGCCAAAAAGATACTGTAACTAGTTACATTTACACCTCTGCACTACAGTTTACTGTAGTAAAAACTAAATTATACTACAGTATTTATTACAGTTGATCAGTTCACTATAATTAATATTACAGTATGCTGTAGCATACATTAAAGTGTTGTAAATACTATAATATATACTGTATACTACAATTTACTATAGTATTTACTATAAATTACTATAGTATTTTTTCACCTGGGATGGTACTTGCTTAAAAGGAATAAATACACTGCTCTCAAAAAGCTTGGAAACGCCCTAGAAAAATTGGGTTTTGGACAATATTGGCATGAATCCTTTTTAATTTGTGACAATTTTGCACTGATAAGGGACAACACAAACTATGAAAACATATTTTATTACATAAACAGTTTATACATGGAAAAACTTAAATTTTTGATTCCTCAAAATATCTGACATAAACTGGGCTCTGATTGGTTCATTGTATTCTAAACTTAATTGGCAATCAATTATTGAAGCTATTAAGGTGTGCTGACCCAAAAATCTTTTACAAACCTTGGCCAAGTTGAATCCAGTAACCAGCATCACAGCTGGCAAAGGGGCGTGTCTGACTTTCACATGTATATATTGCCATTATTATGTAATCAAAATGAAATTACTGCTGGACTTCAATGATAATGTCAAGTTACTGTATTGTATTTGCACCAAAAAAATGATAAGGATTTATGCTGATATCGTCCAAAACCACACTTTGCCAGGGGTGTTTCCAAACTTTTGGAGGGCGTTGCACATGATAGTACTACAAGGTACTTCAAAGTATACTATGCCAGGTTCACATAAAACATGGTATTACCATGGTACCATTGCCCTTAATAATACCACAGTATTTTTTGTTACTGTACAAATTTCAGCCAGTACCAGAGCAAGTATGTACAATAAATAACAAAATGCCAGAGATAAGTTCATGATTTCAATATTTTACTGAGCTTTTCTGATTCAGAGGAAAATCTTTATACCACTTTAGGTGATGGGGAAATGCCACAACACTGATAATATACAGGTAGAAGAAACAAATTATATAAGCACAGACATATTTACATTCACTGAATCTTTTCTTTATCAGAATAAGATTACAGGGGAGACATTCATGGCATTTTAGAGGACATTGAATCAACAAACGCAATAGCGACCAAATATAAATCAATCAACATGACTGATAAATGCAAATCGGTTAAAAGCCTAGTGTGGCAAAGCGTACAACTAACTAAACAATATAGATTTGTACAATTTATATATTGTTTTGATTTTTTTTGTAATGAAAAATATCAGGTCATGCAAGATAAAAACCTAAACACACTCTTGTAAGAAAACAAAGAACAACAACCAAAAAAAAAAAGAGAATTATAAAAATAAAGTTATGGATAAATGGATGTTTTTGCTGGTTACACTTTATGCATTACTGATGCAATCGTACACGGTTCTACTTTAAGATACAAGATAAATTCCTCCTTTTTTTTAATAACACTTTGGTTTAGTTTAAAACAACTATTTCATAAATTCTATAATTCATAAACAGTTTAGAAACCAAAAAGTTAAATAAAAAAAAAAAAATAACCATGGTGAAAAAGACATCTTTTGTGTTCTTTTCCAGTAAACTCATAACAGCCGTGTGGGAAGAAAACAAATTCTGTACAACATCTACAGTTTTGCTGGTGATCCACTCTGAAATCCAACAAGTGCCCGATGCTCAATGTTATGCTGTGTTGGATTTTAAAAATGGCAAGCTGGGATACATTACGCATCAAACCACTGGAATGCTTTTAAACCTTACATAAAAGCCATTTCCCATGTCAATGTAATCCAGTGAAAACAAACAAACAAACCTATACTTACTTACAGATGGAAGTGATTGGGTTTAATAAAGTGATAATATACAATACGAATTTCTACATGCGTATTAACATGGCAAAAAAACAAACAAAAACAAAAAAATCCACCATTGTAGTGTTAACAATAGCAACATTTAAAGTCCAATTGTAGCAACAAATGCGATCAATAACTTTCTCTTTTCCTTTTTTAAAACGTACATTCAAAACGCTGCCCAGTGATACAATTTAAACTCAATATCATGTAAACAAATTTCTATGATTAGAAAAAAAAAAAAGTTATCTTTTAAAGCACTTTTCACAAACACGAAACAGTGAAATCAAGGCAATAGCAACCAATTTTAATAACTGGACTCTAATGCAGTTATTAAAGGAAGAATGTTTGCTTTTCTTCGTTTGAGTTTCCAGGTGTCATTGCTCTCAATTATAAAACACCCGAAATGAGAGGTAGACTCACTGGAGAAAAATGAGGGGCGTACGCCATATTTAGAATCCAATTCATTTTTCACTAAAACCACAAACAGGTGGAATAATGCTTTCGTAACTAATAAGAAATTTCACTTTTCTAAATGCTACAATTGATGTGACCCAGAATGCCACACTAGGGTTCACACAGGCTTGTACTGTACAGAAAACGCAAATAAAAAGTACAAAATCTTTAAATAACTATCGTGTTCTGTACAATATTTAAGGAACAAAAGAAAACGGACTGGATTCGACTGCAAATGGATGACTATTTCTCTGCTTGTTTACTGACCTTTTGTTATTACATACAGTATATATTCTGTCATGAAGAATTCAAACATGACTGCTCAACTTATAAAGGAACGCCTATGAATGCTAAAAACAAACGGGTTTAACAGGAAGCAACTAATGGTTTGAGAAGCCCTAACGCTGATGCATGTCATGATGAAGGCTTTTAAACATAGCTGCCTGATCGCCGATCGTCTTCTGACACAGAATTATATAAAAGAACGATAGACAAGCATTGGTGCATCGACTCTTTGACAGCTTCATATTCCTGCCAGTGAGAAAAGCACAAAGTTAAAGAGTGAATAATCACAAAGCCTGTCATATTTCACTCCAAAATCAATAGAAATTCTATTTTGTTTGGAAAATTGGGCCTATATGAGGACCACGTTATATCTATATATATTATAATGAAAAAACACTAATTCACTAGCGTAACAGAGGATGTATTTGAGTAAAGATATCCCAATGCTAATACATTCCATTGTGTTGAATTCAATTTATGCTCATTTTATTAGTAACATTTTAACTGTAATAATACAGTAAATAATTACTGTATAACAAATGAAAATAATGTCATTCAAGTTTAACCACCATTGAGAAAATTGATGAAAAACTTTATGAAATATTTATGAAAAATATTGTTCTTTTGAACTTGGTGTGGATTATGACACGTTTTAATGAGATTCACCCATAAAGGCCAACAAAAAAAAAAGAATATGATATGCTTGACTACATTTACCATCTCTTAAAAAAAAAAAAAAAAAAAAAGGTGACCAAACTATCTACACACTGATAAAAAACCCAACAATTATGAGACTCAAACCCCTAAAACAAATAATATTAAATAATAGAGGCGGAAGAAAGTAAACAAATCTTGCGTGAACATCTAAACCCAACAGCGCAATATTATATCTCTCATACAATCACAGACTCTTTCCCATAAACATACATACATGTGTCCACACGCCCAGCGCTGCATCTAAATGTTTGTTGTGTCCGGTGCAGTCTTGTCAACAGGACTGCTGTTGTCTTGACTTTTAGCAGAGCGCTCCTGGACCGGTTTGGAGTCTTTGTCTGCGGTACTGGTGGAAGAGGGACCAGGCGAGGGCAATGAACGCCCAGAGACCTTATACGCCCCCAGGAGCTCCTGGATTCTCTCCGTGGTGGGCTCCCATTTGGCAAAGCCAGCATTGTTTTGGAGGAAAATGACTGCCGTTCCATGGATGGCCTTGTAGTACATCTCTTCTCTGAAAGTTGAGAGAGCAAACCACAAGTTAAACAATATGTTTTGTGCAGTAAACAACTGCTAGAACAAGGAAAGAGACCAAAAAATAGGGGTTGGCAAAAGGATCAAAACCTTATTTTACAATATGAGAAATTCTATTACACAATAACGATATACAACACCCTCCAAAAGTTTGGAAACACCCCTGGCAAAGTGTGGTTTTGGACGATATCAGCATAAATCCTTATCATTTTTTGGTGCAAATACATTAAAGTAACTTGACATTATCATTGAAGACCAGCAATAATAATTTTCATTTTGATTACATAATAATGGCAATATATACATGTGAAAGTCAGACACGCCCCTTTGCCAGCTGTGATGCTGGTTACTGGATTAAACTTGGCCCAGGTTTGTAAAAGATTTTTGGGTCAGCACACCTTAATAGCTTCAATAATTGATTGCCAATTAAGTTTAGAAAACAATGAACCAATCAGAGCCCAGTTTAGGTCAGATAGCTGCTAATGCTGGATATTTTGATGAATCAAAAAATTAAGTTTTTTCTATGTATAAAATGTTTATGTAATAAAATGTTTTTGTAGTTTGTGTTATCATTGAATTATCACAAATTAAAAAGGATTCATACCATTATTATCCAAAACCCAACTTTTCTAGGTTGTTTCCAAACTTTTGGAGGGCAGTGTGCATCACAATATTATGGAAGCTTGTTTTCGCCACAGAATAAAAAAATAAAGGTAATTGCGACTTTTTAATCTCACAACTCTTTTCTTCTTGCAACTGCTAGTTTTTATCTAACAATTTTGAGGAAAAAAAGTCAGAATTTCAAGATGGAAACTATATAAACCCAACAATAGCAAGAAAAAAAGTCAGAATTTACATTAAATGTAGCAATTATCTTTTTTATATTTCGTGTTTACATATGATATAGTTATTTTTGTTATTTTAATTTTATTATTAAAAATAAGAACAAAGAAGCAGATTTCGGTTGCATTGCATTGCATTATTGCATTGCAACATTGTAGCCTAACCAACATTAAGGACCAATAATTGCAATAAGCTCTGCGTTTTGTTATTTTTGATAGGAAACAAAGTGTCATCCTTCAAATTCTGTCCACTAAATCACGAAATTTAAACAGAAAATGCCGCTTCGACATCACTATACAGGCGCCTCAGTTCAACCGGTGCGAGTGAATGCGATCATCTCTTCCTCTTTAATACTAGTTACAGAATAAACATGAATGAACATCTGAAGGTATGTTGAAAGATACAGTACAACTTACTGAAACGGTCATCTCGTGTAATTGCTCAATCAGTGTTTCAACAGCGGAAAGACTTCAATGAAATCTTATAAACAACATGTTATGTAGCATTTACCTCAGAAAAGCCATTCATTGTCCAAAGTTTGTTAGTTCGCTAGAGAAATGAACTCTTTCGCTTAATATATGCATTGTATTAGCCTATATATTCATTATATTTTACTTAACCTTTTAGTGATGTCCTGATTAGGCTATATGTATGTAATGTAACATGTACATTAGGCTAATGTATGTTTAAATAAGTCTGTTGTGAAAATGACAGCCACTGTGTGGAAATGATTATATTTCAACAATGAATTGGAGTAAAAACATTTAGAAGTTAATGCAAAAACTGCTTAGGTGCAGCTTACATGTTTGCATAGGCCTACAATTTGTTATTTGAGTGTTGATTATTTTATCTAAAAATAAAAAGCGATTGAATTTAGGCTAATATTTTGGGCTCAGTTGTTAACCTTTAATATTATAGCAGCATAATGTTCAAGTAAGGGCTCCCTGCATAGTTTATAGCATTAGCAGAGATAACTTTTTATCCTTAAGAAACTTTTAGTTATGATTTAATTTAATATATTTAAAGACAAAAACACAATTTGTTCAGTAAACCACTGTTTAATAATAAAAAAAAAGCAATTTTATGTTTAGTTCTCTCCCCACCTGCTGTACTGAAAACCGAATGATTAAATGTGAAAATAAAACACTGCATAGGCTTCACTGTATAAATTACATTTAAAATGATTCTTAAAGACACACAAGCTACTCAGTCAAGAGAAGTGAGTGATTTCCTCTGTCTTTTGTTGATTGATTAACATTAATGGTTTATTAGGCCGCCGTCACTTTAAGAGTGAATGCAAAGATCTAATATACTGACATTTATATCGTCTCTGTGATATATACCCTCACACGGCCCAGCCCTACCAACAAATGTCTGACCTTTTGCATATGTGCTGTGAGCCGCTGCGGTACTCATGCTCGAAGGCAGGCACGGTCATCTGGTGCCTTCGGAAGCGGCTGGACTCCATGCGTGTGAGGGCAGGGGTCGGTGGATCACGCCACTCCGGCACAAAGATGATGAAGGACAGAGGCTCGCTGGAGCGTTCCAGAAGATCCTGAGAAAGATGGTGAGACAATGAGAATCGATATTCCAATCTAACGAATTTGGAGTGAGATTAAGAGTCACACACCTCAAAGCGTGTCACCATGGCGTCCATGAGTTCCTCACAGAATGGAGGGTTTGCCTCAAATGAGCCACTGGCCGGAGAGAAGCTGAGAAATGGCCTGAGGACAGACATGAGGAAGCGATAAAGTAAAGCAAATTAACTTCTCTGACAGAAACCATGCTTGCTTTTATATAACAGCAGTGACAGAGTAATTATTAAAGTCACAAAAGTATATATACACACACATATTTATTTATTAGGGCTATCAAGAGATTACAATTTTTAATCCAATTAATTAAATGATGTGGAAATGAATTAATCACAAATTAATTGCACATCAAATATGGCTGAGAAATTAGCCCCAAAATGATAATTTAAAGTCATTATTGTGTAAAGCATCAAATAGACATTACAAAAAGTAGATTCAGCAAGAACTATTTTATTTGATTTAACTTTTGGACCATAAGGTTGAGTAAATGATGAATGAATTTGAAATATACCTTTAAATGTTTAATTTATTTATTTAAAATTAATATAGAAATATGAAAACATTATACTCTAAATAAGAAACTAACACGTGTGTGTGTACACTTACCATGACAGTACAGCAATGTATTACTTTTGATAAACATATAAAACCAAAATAATACAGTATCATGAAAAAATGTTTTTTGCATTTTTGTGGCTCATCTAATAAGATTTTAGACCTCTGCATTTTTATCAAGAACACATTTACATACCCTCGAGATCCGAAAAAGCCGTCAATGTCTGGAAATGCAGAGCAGAACTGCTTGAAATAGCAGTTCAGAGGAGAAGCGAAGCACTCAAAAGTTACTCCAAACTTTTTGTTGAGAGCCTCAAAGACGGGAACAGGCAGTGCCCCCTGAAGGCCAGACCCCTCGTTCACACCAGAGCCAAACATCACCTGTAATTCACAAGAGGGTGGAAACACATGTTGATGCTGCATTTGCTTTCCTGACTGATTACCAATACTTGTAAACTTGAGTCTTACCTGGTATCTTTTGATAAGGCACCACACACGAGACAGGAACTTTTCAAACCTTGGGTCATCTATACAGCTGTATCGATATAGGAGTTCCTGTTTATGTCAGAGAAAGAAATGCAACAAAATAAAAATCCAATGTAGTGTATGTTTCTGGCTTTAATTTGTTTTGAGCTAGTGTTTAGCATGTACACACCAATTTGTTGAAATGACCGCGGTTGACCTTAACCATTTCCCCTTTATACCGTAGACAAGCAATGTCATTCTCGAAGTGCAGCTCAACGCGCGGCTGAGGAGGAGACTGGATGGACAGTCTGACTGGATAGCAATACACCAACCGGTTCTGAACCTCTGTCGACTCTGTGCTGTCCACTTTAAAGCAAGAAGAGTAGTTCAGAGGGGCTCTAAACAAAGTCAAACCAAGAGCAAATATTGGCACCAGGGCCAAAATTTCATCCTTTTTTGGAGTTTCATCAATTTTTATCTAACAATAAAACCCTCACTGACCATTTTCCAGATTCATGGATGACATAAACCGGCATTTGATTTATTTTATTTAAATTTATTGCCATATCAGCTTCACAGGTTATTATACAACAACATTCAAATTCAACATTCAACTATAATAACTACAATAAAAGTGCATTTTATAAAATTCTACTTAGAAGAAAAAAAAAACAGACTAAAAGACTAAGAGAGAGTTTTGTATATACTATTATATAGAAGATTCTTTGAAAGGACCAATTAACAATTTATTGCGAGTACGTCTTACAAAATAATTCCTTCAAAGTCTGCCCTGATAAAAAACATTATCTCGTGACATTAAAAGTACACTATGCAACTTAGTTCAAAATGATTAATTTAAATAATGAGTTAAAACATGCTTTTTGTCTTACCCTGATTCACTATGGTAATACTATGGTATTATAAGTGTTCAAATTTTAGACCTAGTGGGATTGTTTTGGCAGGAAATAGTGTATATACGTCTTGTCATATCTGTAAATAGAGAAAAGATGCTCCGGCTACTTTGATGCTGGTCTGGTGTGGGAGTGGCAGAGGTTAGTCGTCACAACAAGTGAGAAAGGTTGACATGGAGTAGCTAATTCTGCAACCTCCGAAGAATCACCCGTTTTAAACAAATGCTGAACAGAGGAGAGTCTAATGCAAAAATAGAACACAACAGAGCTTGTAATAAAACAAGAATCAACATTGGCTTGGCTTTTCAGAGATGGCGAGAACTGAGGAATCTTAAAAAGCGACACAGAGATAGAGCTGCACGATTCTGGATGAATTGAGAATCACAATTTTTTTGTTTCAAATAGATCACGATTCTAAACAGACAACTCAACAAAATAACATGTAATTTACTAGATGTTCTGACAAAATGTTAATTGCTGCAGTCTATTTAACAATGTTTAATTTGTATGAATTTAAAAAAAATAAATGAATCAGCGTTTTTGAACGAAATCGCTTGAATGAATGATTCAATGACAAATACATTTGTTTTAAGTCACTTGTCGCCACCTACTTGCGTAACGGTGTAATTGACAGAATCTTTATTTGAAGCACCAAGGTGATTTACTCTATTTTGATCGCTAGGCATCAGTGTTTATACCCGAACTGTAAACATTTATCCCAGTAATTCAGTGATAATTTGAATATTTGTAACAGAAATAATTATAATGTGTGGTTGAAAAGCTGTTTCTCCTCTATCTGGGTCAGCAGCAGCGCAAAGGAAGATCTGAATGTTCCGATGTGATTTTGTCAAAGGTTTAACAGACATAGGAGAATCGTTGTCATTGAGGAAATAAGGTGTTTGAATCGAGATCATGATCTTTTAATGTTTAATTGTGGTGCTCTACGCAGAGATGTTTTTATTACTCTACAGGCAATAAATGGACAGATAAATTGCCATATGTAGCGCTCTAACAGAGTTATGTACAGAATGTAAAGAATTATCTATTGTGAAGGCTCATTTCATTATGGTTGTCGTAGTGCTGTGCTGGATTTTGTTTTCAAGGAAGTATAGCGTCTATTAATGGGTACAGTAATGTCTTCTGAGATCCTTTCCATCTAAACTGGTTATATCTCTTAAGCCTAGTAGTGAATGATTTATGAACAGTGGAATAACCTTATTCATCCACACATTCACGCAGAGCTGAAGCTCAACCAAAACATTCTTTATAAAAAATGCATTCAGTTTTGTTTTTTAACTGCTAGAGAGCCAAAAGTTACATAGTGTACCTTTAAAAATTGGGCAGAGCAAAAACAAACAAGTTGATGCTACAACACTGACATTTTGGTGCTTCTTCACCCTTCAATAAATGCCCATTAGACCTATATGACACATTATATGATCATGGATTTTTTAAAAAGTACATGCATCTTTTTCCCACCACAGGATTTATTTCAAATAATTAGTTTTTCCTCACATTCTGCTTGCCATCTCCTACCTGAGATGTTGCACTCTTTAAGCAGAGTGAGGTGAGCCTGACGGATCCTGCGCACATATTCCGCAGAAATGTGATAGATCTTTGAGCAGATGCCCTCAACAGAGTCCTTCGCCACGGACGCCACGTGAGGGCCGCACTGCTTCCGTAAGTGCTCGAGCCGATCCTGAGGAATGATCCAATTACGGTCATGTATATGTACGCCTTAAAATGCTGACTAGGTAGGAGGCTCAGAACAAAACTACTGAGAATGTACCATGTAGTCCTCCTTGCTGGCAGAATGGTCTCGTCTCAGCCAGTTCATCGTGTCCTCGACGTTCCACTTCACCACCTTCCGACTATCAGGAGTTGCATTTCTGTGCAAACATGAAATATACTTTCAGACAATGTTCATGTTAGTCTCAAAACTTAGTAACCAGCATGAATAATTACCTGGAGTCAATCATTTTCTTGGCCGCCTCTGCATATTTAAACAAGAGTTTCCTGGCCTCTTCCTTGTATTTGATTCGAGAGAGCCTAACATTTGTTGCGAGGAAAGTTAGAAAATTATAAAAACATTTCCATATTGAACACGAAAGCAATAAGGAACTTGGTTATGCGACAAACACTGATGTTTTAGTACCTGATGGGGATGTCGTTCATGATCTCTCTGAACATGGACGGGGAAATGACCGGGTCGCACTCGCTTGGCAAGAGCGGATCCAGACCTTTATCCACCACTTTTCTCTCCAAAAGCCAGCGGTTGAAGGATTCCCGTGGAGGCTCTATGCCTGAAAACAGCAAATAATAATCTCTAAATTACAATTACACAATTTAAAAGTCTCTTCTGCTCCCCAATGCTGCATTTATTTATCAAAAATATTGTAAATTGTAATATTTGGCAATATTACTGTTTTTACTTGAATGGTTTTCTATTTGAATATGCAAAGCTGAATTTTCAGCATCATTACTCCAGTCTTCAGTGTCACATGATCCTTCAGAAATCATTCTAATATGCTGATTTGCGTCTCAAGAAACATTTATTTTTATTATCAATGTTGAAAATAGTTGTGCTGCTTGACATTTCTTTGATGAATACAAAGTTTAAAAGAACAGCAGTTATTTGAAATAATCTTTTGTAACATTATATATGGCTTTACCGTCACTTATGATCAATTTAATGCATCCTCACTTAATAAAAGTATTAATTTCTTTACAAATCCTTCTGACCCCAATATATAAAGTTTATAAACTAGTTACAAATATTTATGGGGCTCATCCTTCTCAGCAAGTTACCAAATGATTTAAAAGAACCGTGCAGCATTTAAGATTCAAACTTTGAGATAGCTGTAGTTTCAATATTAGCAGTTTCCTTCCGGTAGCTTTGCAATGCATTCATAACTATTAACATTTACGCAGACAAGAACTGGCTGTGAATATGGAGGTGGGTGGACCAGTGCTGGGAATTATCTAACTAAAAGTAGCAAAGCTACTAACTTAACCACAATTTCAGTAGTATGAAATTAGCTCAGCTGTTTCAAAACAGTGTAGCATGACAAAAACAATACGATGCTGATTTTGTTACACTTGTATTATAATATGATTAATCTCTCATATGCAGAATGTAAGGTTTTTTTTCAATGGGAAAACATGAGAGCAGCGTTTCACATACCCTCACGCTGAGAGCACAGCTCGTGGTAGTGCTGCCGCAGTTTAGTGGTGAGTTGCGCTCTCTGCAACTCGATCTCCGGGTGTGGAGGGAGGTGGTTCGCTGGGGCTCGCTCTCTGATCACAGCGTTGGTCTGAATGTCCAGGTCCCAGTACACTCTGAAACACAAAGTCCAGTTCAGACATGTCACAGCGCAGAGTCGTATCATATTTACAGAGCTTAACAGCTGTAAGAGCTTAATTTGAACTCTAAAATAACTAGAAAATCATGTAATGTCCAAGCAATAGAGTTGCTGCTGCTGCACCATTAATTGTTACAAGGTCTTGATCTTGATTCAAAACACCCACACAAACTTATTCCTAAATGACAATAATTCAGCTCTGTCGTACTTATCTAATAAACCTTAGATAAGTACGATCACACCGAATCAAATATGTGTTGGCGCTGCCGCTGATCTAGAGAGAGCAGTTGTCATGTATAGGTATGAAACAGCTTCACAAACAGTCTTTTTAACCACACAATATCATTATTTCTGTTTCACAATAATTCAGATAACCAGACATTCTGGTATAAAAGTATATACAGTTCAGACATAAATATTGATGTATATGGTAGCGATCAAAATAGACTAAATCAGTAAAAATCATCTATTAAAAGTAACTTGAAGCTTCAAATAAACATTGTATTAATTATACACCAGTAGGTGGCGACAAGTGACTGTTACAAAAAAATATCATTAGCTATGTTTTATGCACAATTTGGGATATCGCATAAAAAAAAAAAAAAAAAACAACTGCTGGATGGAAACGCCAAGATGCGCATAAGTTTTAAAAATACGCGTAAAAACCTAACTGAGTCAGATACATCCGATTATGAAACATGCGCATAAACTCCAATGGAAACACATTTACATAATAAATTCCTGAATGCGCATCAAAAAAAAAATCATGTGACTTTGCACGATGGGACGGCATACTGGACTAAGAAGGCAGACCGATCTCGAGCATCTGAAAGCATCTCCTTTTGTACTGAACGTGAGTGTCGTAACTTTGCAGATGTTGTTTATGCTCAAACAGCAACATTACACACTAACTAAAGTTAAAAAAGTGAAATTATAATCAACCACCCTTTTAAAGCAGATGCTTTCAGCCAAAGTGACTTATAAATGAGGAACATGGGACAGATCGGAAAAGACGAGCTCCATACTCACACAGAGGGCCTGTACGGAGCCGGCGCAGGCACGCCGGCCTGGCCTTGTTTATCATCCGTGGCGTTGACCCAGGGTTTGACTCCTGGCGTGCTGGGAGAAATAGGGACAGTAGGAGTGGTTGGAGTGACAGGAATCTCAACCTGAAATCAGAAAATGTATTCACTAAAATTGACTAAAACCAACAGTCGTTGCTAAATAGATATTTATTAAGGAAATATCAAATAAGCAAGCTACTTCACAACTATTTCTGCTATTAGGATGAAAACTGACCTTCGGCCTCTTGAAACTGTTAGGGCCCGCTTGAGAAGCATCCTCTGATGGATGTCTCTTACGCTGCCCGTTTCCCAGACCTGCGTCGCTTATCGCCTCACCAGAGGCTGGAGCCGCGTTCAACCCCAGAGGATCCGACTGAAACAACGGCAAATACAGGACAATGTTGTTATTTTATTATCATTAAAAATAGTTTTTGTTAATTGAAGTAAAGCTGAAATATAAATATTAGATGAAAAACTTAAATTACCAGAAATAAAAATAAGTTTACGAAACAAAATTACTAAAACTAAAATAAAATTAAAGCTAAATAGGAAGTTAAAAAAAAAAAAAAAACTAATAAAAAAGGCAAAAGTACATAAAACTAAAATAAAAACTGGAAAAAATAAAAACAAAAGCTAATTAAAATATTAGTAAACTATAACATTAAATAATACTGACATACAGAAAATGTGTTCTGTGAAAATGTGTACTTTAAAATTAGATTATAGATTGTTTAGAACTTTTAGAACATTAGAACTTTGTCATTGTGCAGAGTACAAATACAGAGCCAATAAAACACAGTCAGGAACTAAACAGAAGCACAAATAGTAATACAAGTTTTAAATAAAAAATATAGTAATACAGACTTTAACAGTGTAAATAATACAGCTGCACGATTCTGGATAAATTGAGGATCGCAATTTTTTTGTTTCAAATAAAAATCTGAATTCTGAACACACAACTTAACAAAAAAATGCCATTTACTAGCAGTTCTGAAAAAATGTTAATTGCTGCAGTCCATTTAAAATGTTTAAATCTGAATGAATTATTTTTTTAAAAACGGTTTGAATGAATCATTCAATGAATCACTCATAAATCACTTGTTTCATTACGGTATGAATCAGAGTTTTTGAATGAATTATTGAATGAATGATTCAATGACAAATTAATACATTTTTTAACAGTCACTTGTCGCCACCTAGTGGCGTAACAATGTAATGATATAATCCTTATTTGAAGTGCCAACTTACTTTCAAAAGGTGATTTTGATAGCCATCAGTGTTTATATCGAAATTATAAACTTTTATCCCAGTATTTCTGTGATAATATAAATATTTGTAACACAAAAATAACAAAACTGTGTGATTTTGTCAAAGGTTTATTAGACGCAGGTGGATAGTTGTCATCGCTTGGGTGTTTGAATCAAAATTGCGAACTTTTAACAATTAATTGTGCAGCTCTAATGAATAACACTAAAATGACACAGGAAAACTATTACACATTTTGTCTTATATCTAAAGAACCTGTATGAACAATAAACCCCATCAAAGTTCTTCCCCAAATGTTACATCCATAATAATGAGATTTAATTGGTTCTGAAGACTGAACTTACAATGACATCATGCTGCCCCAGGACTGGCATCTCCCACAGCGACTGGTTAGTAAATCGATTGAAGTAATACGGCCGATTCTCCCTTTTACTCCAACATTTTGACCATCCAGCCTGAATCAGCTCATCTGAAAGTGAAACTAAAAATCAGATGCATAGATTCACAGGGTGTCCCATTGGTCACTTGAGCCTCATAGATACGGACCTGGCAGCTCTTGGATGGGTTTGCTGGTTGAGGGCGAGAATGGAGCCGCCTGTGACGTGGACCCGGTGGGCGACATGACCAGTGCCGAGTCTGCCTTTATTGTTCCGTGGTTTTCACTCGTCATAGCTCCTCATTTGTCCTGTCTTATGATAGAAAAGTTTTCATCTTTACAAAATATAAGCATTGCAATTCTGAGACTGCTAAAGGACATATTAAAGGGTTAGTTCACACAAAAATGAAAATTCTGTCATTAATTACTCACCCTCATGTCGTTCCAAACCTGTAAGACCTTCGTTCATCTTCAGAACACAAATTAAGATATTTTTGATGAAATCCACGAGCTTTTTAGCCTCTAATAGACTGCAATGTTATTACCACTTTCAAGGCCCAGAAAGGTAATTTAATGTCTTTATTACATTTCTTGGCCTTGAAAGTGTCAATAACGGATGCCAAAAAAACTCACAGATTTCATCAAAAATATCTTAATTTGTGTTCCAAAAATGAACTAAAGTCTTATGGGTTTGGACCAAAATGAGGGTGAGTAATTAATGACAGAATTTTCATTTTTAGGTGAACTAACCCTTTAACCCTAAATGTGTTAAGGGTCTGACACAGTGTATAAAACATGAATAAATGCAAAATAAATTTCACATCCTAAGCTTACTTTGTGATAAAAAAAGAAAGATTAAAGTTTCAATAATACATTTTGAATAGGTCAAAAGAACATTAAAGGTGCAATATGTAAGAATTTTGCAGTAAAATATCCAAAAACCACTAGGCCAGTGTTATATATTTTGTTCACTTAAATACTTAGAATATCCCAAATGTTTGCAACTATTTGTAAATCGTGAGAAAATTGCAATTTTGTGAAAATTGCGGGACGTGTGAGGAGTCGCCTGTCAATTGCGTCATACCCGCGTTACCCTCCGGTTTTATTTTTTGTAGAAACCATGAAAACACAAAAGATGCTTTAATATATTACATGTTTTAATAGACAAGTGAATATCTGTTTGTTTACGTTTATGAACAGAAAACGAATTGCTGTTATATAGCTCAACACGTTTAGTCTTATTGTCTAAATCTAATTTTCTTAATTTTTTGCGAGTACCATGCTTCACCATGCCTCAGAGAAAAACACTATTTTGTCAAATAGCTAACATAGCATAATCAAATGCAGCTTTATTTTTAGTAACAGTAATACAGCATTTTCTCCATCATACATTTTAAAGTTAATTGCATGCCATTTATCAACACAATCATCCAGCATTTAATATGATATTCTAAAATCGATCTATCTTATTGCAGTGTGTAACAGTGTCTCACAGCAGCCACAGAGCGAACGCTCAGAGTAACGTTATAACGTCATTTTCAACACTCTCAAATGTGTCTAATATGATAAACGGAGCTGCGTTACCTCACACTCATGACCGGAAAAGCGGAAGCGGCACTGGCAACTGTGTCATAATAAATGTCCCGCTGCTCGTGAGGCGTGTTATGCAATCGCTCCAGCGGCCTCGTTCAGCTACACTCGGTCCTGATCTGCTTCATACTACAGTAGCGTTAATAATCACATCCATGAACATGATTTCTCCCCGAGTCCTATCCCGATTATTTCCACCGGCTGTGCCCTCAAACTTGCCGTCATCAAGCTACGCCTTTGTTTTGAATAGGCTTCTAGCAACCTCTAGCAGACAGAAAATATTACATATTGCACCTTTAACTCACCAAAACAAAGTCAACACAGTACAATTCAATTCAACTTTATTAATTCCCAATTCAATTCAGTTGTGGACATACAAATAAAATACAGACTGACGCAGAAGCCTGTAATCAATGAAATAGTTGAGCAAGTTGAACTAAGTCTGTTTGGCTGAATGTGAAAGAAAAACTCTACAGGAAAATAATGAAACAAACATAATGAAAGTGAAACTTTAGTTATACATGCACTAAAAGAGTTCAAAAGTGTTTCAAACAATAATTTCATTCATAGATAAGAGATATGATTACCTGGGTAATTTTCACTTTAACTTTATTAATTGTAAATAAAACAGAGACTGAAGCAGAAGGCTAATTAAATAGTTGAGTAAGAGGTAAGAAAATAATGACAGATTTTTATTTTTTAGGTCTGCTTGGGTGAATGTTAAAGAAAAACTCTTCAGGAAAATAATGAAATGTAAACATAATGAAAGTTACATGATTATTTCATTCAAATGATGATTATCATGGTAATTTTTGGTACATGTAAACAAGTACATTGTAAACAATATTGTACCTCATAGGCAAGTATTCAGTGGTACACTGATGGTAATGTTTTTAAATTATATAGACATTCTGTATGTACTTCTGAGGAATACCATGGTAATACCATGGTAAATGTAAAGGCGCCATGGTATTACGTTTAACATTTATTTCGCTGGCCCGATTAAAAGTCGACTGAAAGTAATTTATCGCTCAATCTCAAAAAACATTTATTTCCCTCAAATAAACCTTTCAAAAAGCACTATGGCGGTGACAGGGTACAGTAATGTATCGGATAGTAATACGATTGTACCATAGTATCACAATACGTCTTTTTGGTTACTAACCCCGGGTATACATCACATATCTATTATACGATTGTGTTTACTGCGTTTATCGTCGTTAATAAGAGCGCAAATGAGTGAAAGAAGGGCACGCATGCGCCTGCTACGCCGCCCACCCCAGATCGAGCCGCCCGAAAACAAACCCGAAGGAGGAGGAGAAAAACATCCAACAAAGAGCAACGGCAGCACAAGACTCTGTGCTGGATAGAGCAGGTAAAATAAGATCAAGTGGCGTATCATCTGGCTTCATTTGGGCACAGAAAGGACGAGGATACATAGGGCCATTAACACAGTGTGTCAAACTGCTCATTTATTGAGTTTAAACCCCGTCCATTTCCGACCGTTACGACCACAAATTTTAGGCGCGCACTTTTGCTTCGTGGAAACGGTCGACAAGATGGCGCGCGCTCTCGCATACTAGGCGCCGCGCTCACTGCGCATTATAATGTCTGTTTATTGCGTGCATTACGCACGTTTGCAGCAACCGAGGGGATATTATTGTGCCCCGTGCATTCCGCCACTCGCCCATAGGTCTAGTGCTGCTCTTCAATGGCTGAATCCCTTACCTTGGAGAGGTTTGATCGGAGTCCTCAATAGGCTTTGCTCTATTCGGTTCGGACCCGCCTCCGCCTCTCCCTCCCCACCGACTCCGCCATCTTGTATCGGGCACTCGGACGCGGTTAATGCGCAGGCGCGGGTTTAGTTGCCATCCGCAGTGGAAGTCGTCAAACCCGAGCGGCCATTTGTAGAGAGGCGTTAATTCATTTTCAGAAATGACAAACATAAACTAATTGTTTTGTTTATTTATTGTAAACTGTGTGAATGTTCTTTGTTGCTGTCCTGAAAATGTTTGTACATTTGCTTAAATAAAAATAGCGATGTCTAGTCTCTGTTTTAATTTCTTGTAATTTTTTAATGTATTTCTATTTAGCTTTATTTTTATTTCAGTTTTGTTTGAACCATTTTAGTACTTCAGAAGTTTTTTTTGCAGTCTTTTATTTTATTTCCGCTTTATATCAACTACTGAAAACAATATTTAATAGTGTTACATTTATTTAAGTAAAAATGGCAATGGCTGTGTTTTGAATCTATTATTATTAACTAAAGCACATCAAAAATATAAGATAGGAAATGTAAGTATATGAAATCCAGTCATAAACAGATATTTAAGACCCAAATTAATCCTAAAGTCTTAACACTTACACCTCAACACCTCCTCTATCATCATTATATTGCAGTTAAAATTATAATACCAGAAGAAACTTTCTTGACTTTTAGAAATTAAAATCTACAAATAAAGGCTGTTTAATTTTTTATTTTTTTTTTGTCAATGTTTGCTTATGAACTCTACCACCGTTCCACTTTTACACATTGTACTTATGTCATTTGAACTATATTTGTGAATTGCACATTTGGCTCGTTTCCTGTTTGTACATCATGTCATTTGCGCTACATTGGTCATGTGCACTTTGTGCCTCATTTGACATTTGCACTTGAACTATATTTTTTTTGCATTTAAATTGCACTTGCTGGCTGTTTCATTGGCTCTCTGTTTCAAATATGAATATCTAAATAAATTATAAATCTAGTTAGGTATATGAATACATTTTCTGTCAGTGTGATTTTACTATGATTTATGTAATATTGTATTATTTAGGTCTATTAATATTTTATTATTTTCATACTTTTCGGTTTTCATTTTAGTTTAAGTTTTAGTAATTAAGTTGTACTTTTGTATTTTTTTTTAAATATTCCTATTATAGCTTTTATTTATTTTTATTTGAGTTTTTGTAATTTTTTAGTATAATTTTTATGTATCATACTATATATATATATATATACAGTCAAACCAAAATTTATTCAGACACCTTGAACATTTCATTCATTAATTCAGTTTATTCACTATAGTTTAAAAAAATGGTAATAAAATATGACAAGAAAAAAACTGTGTCAGAAAAAATTAATCTTAATTATGTCAGATAACACTTAAGCAAAACATGGTCAGGTCATAATATAATAACAGGTATAATATGTCACAGTTTAATTTATTATTATTATTATTTTATTTATCAGTTTATTTTTTTTTATATATATACACATATATATATATATATATATATATATATATATATATATATATATATATATATATATATATATATATATATATATATATATATATATATATATATATATATATATATATATATATATATATATATATATATATACATATATATATATATAAGCCCTGCATGTCAAGCCATTCATCAGGGCCGGTGGTCTACAGAAGTTGTGTGAGGCCTCTGAGGAACTTCTGGTCTTTGGTGGGAAACCAAATCAAATGTTGTTGTTTCTAAACTTGTACTCATTCCCCTGGTATAAAGAATATACGGGACGCATTTCCTCGCCCCTATTTTCAAACAGATTTAAGCCTATAACTAAAAAGGAAAATTTTATGTGCTTCACCCCATAATTGGTGGCCAAAAACCATTGAATGGCATTTTTTCCTGAACTTGATTCTCCAAAGTGAGCTCCACCTTGGTCCTCTGTGGTTTTAAGCTGAACCCATTTCATGCATCATGTGATTCTATGAAACCTTGCAACATGGGCTTCTAAGAAGTCATGAAGTAATTTAAGGTTTAGTCTCCAAAAATTAAAGGGCAGACTCTGTTTAATGCAGCCTGGAGCCATCGTTCCTCTGCCTCACGGTTAAATAATGTGAACTTTTAGAAAAGCAGCAAATATTTAGACAATGAAACAATATTTACTTATTTGTTGCATGTTAATCTTTGGAAAATGTTTTCTTTGCACGTCGTCATGCTTATAAATTGTTGTTACAAGGTCATATGACATGAGGCGAAGAGGAACACCCTCTACCCAACCTGCTTTTACTCCCATATATAAACTGGGATCATAGTGAATCCAGACTAAAAGAGGGAGGGATGCAATAGGATTTAAACATTCATTTCACTGATGATTTCCAGACTGCAAGAAAATATCTGATTCTTCTAAGAGTTTATATCTGAGAAACACTAAAGTTACCCAGCCTGTATTTCCACACCACTGTAAGTATTCTATTATTGTGAAAGGCACTACAAAGGTATTTGGGGAGGGAAATATGGGAATAAGCTGTAATTCTTGCACAAAATGTGTACAAAGTTTATGGTTTCACTTTGTGCCATCACTCAAAAGAGAACGAATGCCTTCCCAGCACAAATGGAGGTAGGTTTATGTTTCTATAAGGATAATTTGGAAATTTGCACTCGTTCTGTTCATGGCTAGTTCATGTTCATGGCTAGTTCATGTTCATCCCAATGGGATTTTGAACTTAATAGACACTTTTTACGTTATTGGTTATGATTTATACAGTGTCCTTTATGAAATGGTTTCAACATTTTGAAAATCTGCATGTCAAAGAAGTAAAATATCAATTATCTTCATAATTTATTATTATGTTTAAAAAATAATATGACGAGGAGATTTTACTGGGGAGAACTGTTTGAATTATGGATCAATTCTAATTAGTTTAAATACAGCACATTTTATATTATCCCAGATTCACATAACTGAAATGTTCAGATGTTGCCGTAATTCAATTTGTCTCACTAGTTATTATATTAATTATTAAATATAATATAAGTATTAGACATCGATATTACACTCTAAAAAAATGCTGGGTTAAAAACAACCAAACAGTTGGGTTAAATGTTTGCGCAACCTGCTATTGTTTAATAATTAATGTAATGCTTGCTTAAAATGAACCCAACAATATGTTGGAAATTAACATTTATTAATATGTTTAATAAATGAATATTTAATAAGTTTAGGCTAATGAATAACAATTAAACAATAAACATTTAGCTTATTAACAAATGTTCACATTTTGATTATTATTTTTGCCTCCAGTAAATGTGTGTCTGATTTTTTGGGTTAATTTTAAGCCAGACATAGTCATTTTTAAACAATACTTGGGTTAAATAAAACTACCCAGCATGTTGGGCAAACATTTAACCCAACCACTGGGTTTGTCCATTTTCAACCCAACTTGGGTTGTTTTTAACCCAGCATTTTTTAGAGTATACATTCATCATTAATGTAAATCAAGATTAATGTAAATTCTTCTGTCACCAAAACAAACTCCTTGAGTATGCAACATACTTGGCAACAAATCTGATTAATAATTATATAGTACCATAATATACTTTTTTTATTTTTTTTTTTATTTAAGTGTAATTTAAAAATACATACACAGTTGCAGTGCTATCTTCCAATGTAAACAAAACTGTTTAATAACACATATCTTGAATGGAAAGTGTTTATTTTGCTTGTGTAACATTGTTTCACTTACTATGTTTGGGGTATTTTGGGGTATTGACCTGGAGAAGCAATCTTGTGTTTGTGAACTGTAATAACCCCACTCCCTTCTCAAAGCAAACATCACCTTATGGCCGAAAACATTCCATATCTAAACGATTTCCACATGGAATGGATTGTTTATTTCTTGATTTACTGCAACTTATGTTTCACAAAGAACATGTTCATCCTTCCTGAAATGTAAAGACTTCTGGCCTCATTGGGCATCGTTTTGTGTCAAAGGTCACCTATCGGTACTGCACACAGACAATGCGTTTGCTGAAAGTTATTGTCTCAGAAGAGTCATTACTTTTGGATGCTTAAAAAGCTCCCAAGCCCATGCAGGGTTTTATACAAAATGAATGAGGCATTTGTAAAACTTTCTGCCTGCCTGAGATCATCTTCTTTGAAGCGAGATAAATCAGCCGGACCCTGGGGTCAATGACCTTAAAAAGCCCATTTGCGGGACAGTTTGTTTTGGTCCTGTTTGTTCCTGTTGGGTGACTATAGAGACAGCTGCCTCCAGCAACTATACGCACACATGTGACCTCCAAGAGATGACCTTATTCAAGCTGTTGGCCATTGCATCTCTATTATATTGCTTATTTTGCTTGCAAAGTCACAATTTTACTATTATGTTTAGTAATTTAAACAAACTCTTAGACTCAGCCCACACCACTCAAACTATGCACATGAATGAAAAGCATTGCAGTAACTCAGAACACCAATTTGCCAAAAAACCTCTCAAAACACTTTAGGAACTGCATAGCAACGCCATAGCAACCACCCAGAACTCCACAGCAACCATCCAGAATTCTCAGTAACTACCAAATACACTTTTGCAATCACACAATACTTTAGAACACCATGGCAACTGCATAGCAACACCCTAGAAACCATGTTCTCATTGGGGATGCAGCCTCTATCCCTCTTTCTCTCTCTCTCCCCTCACTGCTGCAGTCCCTTTTCTCGTTTCTGGGTTTAAGCAGAAGTTGTCATAGTTGAATAAACTCAAAGCCACTTGAAGCCAAGCCTGCAACCAAAAAAAGCCCCCCCCCAAAAAAAAAAAAAAGCGTAACAACACTTGCTAATGCTGCAGTACGCAGGAAAAGAGACAGGAGGCCAATTTTTTAATGGATGTCAATGGAGGAGAGGCTTTATAGAGTACCTCAGAGATGACCTGTTTTTGTAGGCCAACCCTTAAGTTAGCGGCGCACGCGTTCCCTCGTTTAAAAGCCTATGCATTTTTCCCATAGACTTTTGGAAAATCGCAAAAAATAAGCTCTGTGTTTAACAAAGGGTTATGACATTTTGTCTATCAATATAATCTTTGTCTATCAAAACAACATTTATACATTTTGAAGCCTAAATAAAGTAGTCAGATATAAAAAGCTAACAGTAGGCTATAAACGACTAGACACAGCAAAATCTCCAGAATCAACTCCGCTCAGAGTACATATGGTCCCTCTCTAAATAGTGTTAAAATAACACTGAAGCAGAGTTAAATTTAATGAGATAATTAACCAATTAATTAATGATTGCACATTAGTGATGAACACCTGCTGTTAACAAGCAGAATCACTGAAGAAATAAGAAAAAACACAAGAATTACAAGTGACTTAAGTCACAGCCTTATTAATTGCTTAAGTATCTCATTAACTTTAATTATGCTTCAGTGTTACTTTAACACTATTTAGAGAGGGAGCATATGTACTCAAGCAGAGTTGATTTTTGCTGTGCAGCACACCATGGTCGCGGATCAACGTCACCACCACCAAGCTTCCTCAAACTTTATTTAAAAAAAAAACTATATTTAAAAACATGCTCGCTGATTATGATCTGTGCTGAGTGTGAATACTTTTACACTTTTTCCCATGAGAAATGCTGTCCAAATGTCCTGTTTGTCAGGATGACGTCTAAAGTCCTCGCCAAAGGAAGTAGTCCCTTTTAGCAATTTGTTAGCAACCGCCGTTTTTAAGACACAATAAAGGTTTAAAAAATCACAAGCGGGTTATGTTTTATGTCATAGATCAAAACATGAAAATATTTAGAGGCTTTGTTATCCACAGATCTTATTTCAGGCGATTTAGCAAAAACCCATTCAAAAAAACCCATAAGCTGTGTCCGAAACCGCTCCCTATCCACTATATAGTCCACTATATCGGGTGTCGGCCATTTTGTAGTGGTGTCCGAATTCTAAGTGAGTGACTTAATTCCCTACATTCGTTCACTACTTTTTACCCACAATTCTCTCTGATTTCGAGTGTACATTCGATGTACACTCGCTGAAGCACTATTTCCCAAAATCCAATGCGGAGAGGACTGTCGTTAATCATCAGTAGCGTATTCAAATCATAACGGTCGCCTGAGGGCGCTCAAACACCACCTCATCTGTGAGCGTGAGAGTTTATAACAAACTAAAAAAACTTTATTAAAAAGAATAAATGCATGAAATAATGTACACTTGTTAATGTGTTTATTTTTTGTTTACAGTATTTTATAGTATTTAATGATTATGAACCCATATTAAGCATGACAAACCAATTATACAATCAATTAAACTACAAAGCTGGCACGGAGGCATGTATGATTACAAAATAAAGTCATTATGATTGTTATTGTTATTAACATTATTTTATAATGTAAGTAACATGTAGGATAAAATTGTTTTATCGCGTCGAGCCGTTTCTGCGACAGCTCCAGCTCTCCGACGCACAGTGTATACGTCAGTGTCCGAATTCACTCACTTCATTTCGTTCACTCCATGCAGATATAGTGCACTCAAATGCCATACACTATATAGGGAATAGTGAATGAGTGAACGAGTGAGCGGTTTCGGACACAGCTATAGACTTTAGGGCGATGGAACCGGAAGTCCTAAAATGCTATCTCGCTTCCGGGTTTTGCCTATAAAAACACGTCATCCCTAAGGTACTCTATGAAGCTTAATAAACCACTTTTGTGAGGAAATAGCTTATCATTTAATGAATCGACAGCCCACTGGCTAATCTTAAACATGTTTACTCTTAAACATTAGTTTTGGATCGATCTATTTTTAGAGTTTACACCAAAAAAAAAATGCTGTTTTATAAGAGAAGTCACCGGACAATTGCGCGTCGAGGCTGTAATGTGATTGGTTATCAAGGCACACGTGATCCAAGTTAGCCGTTATGCTTTTTCCAACGGAAAACCAACCGGTGAATGGGAGACGATAGCAAATATATGTATTTACTCTAATAGAAAAACTAATTTTCACGACTTTCCAAAAGAGAAAATATCAGGAAATTAATTACAGCAGTCAGAAGAGAGAAAGATGTAGTTTGCTGTCATTCCCTCAGCGCTTTTATTAGAAACACCCTCGGAGCGGCATTATTCGTTTTTGTCATTTACTGCCAATGTAATATAACACAAAGTACAGTGTTATAAATGTGTTTTTATTTTTTTTTTAAATGAAAATATTAAAAACTTTACTAGATTTGCGATGTTGATAACTGTGGAAACGCGTTACGTCATCGCAGTCCGTGAGAAGGGTCCATCAGTCTCTCCTCCTCTGCACTATAAACACACACGCAGACACACACTCTTCACACACACTGCCACAGAAACGAGAGCGGAAAGACCTGGACTTCTTTGGCTGGATATTTCTTTTTACATACGCTTGAAAGGCAAGATTATTCTCTCATTTCTCTGTATATTTAGCTGTCAGCGCCTATTTCCCTGGCGCCGCACAGGAGAAGCTGTTTGGTGCAGGACTGTAGATGGAAAGACACAGAACTGCCTGTACAAAACTGCAATGGACTTTATTTCTCTAAAAGAGTCAGATAGTAACTCTGATGTGTGATGTGATCTTTTAAAGCTAATGAATGAGGAGGGATTTCTTTGTGCAAGAGATTTAGATTTGAATTGAGCTATTTTTTTATGTTTATTTCATTAATTTTAATCTATTTTGTATTTTTTAATATCTATCTGTTTGTCTGTCTATTTTATTTATGGAATGAACATTCTCAAATTAATCTTTTCATTATTTCTTCTTTAAAGGATTAGTTCACTTTCAAATTAAAATTTCCTGATAATTTACTCACCCCCATGTCATCAAAGATGTTCATGTCTTTCTTCAGTCGAAAAGAAATGAAGGTGTTTGATGAAAACATTCCAGGATTTTTCTCCATGTAGTGGACTTCAATGGCCTCCAGACGGTTGGAGGTCAAAATGACAGTTTCAGTGCAGCTTCAAAGCGCTCTACATGATCCCAGACGAGGAATAAGAGACTTATCTAGAGAAACCATCGCTTATTTTCTAAAAAACAATTAGCTCTCTTCTTCTCTATTTGAATTACGGCAGTCTATATGCAAGTATATAACAATTAGTTCAAACTTTAACCTGTGGAGGGCAGCAATACACTTAGCAGTGTCTAAACTGCTAAGTGTATTGCTGCCCTCCACAGGTTAAAGTTTGAACTAATTGTTATATACTTGCACTAGCATATTGTATATGACAATTTAATTCAAACTTTGACCTGTGGAGGGCAGTAATACACTTAGCAGCGTCTACACTGCCAGAATTCAAATAGAGAAGAAGAAGAAGAAGAGAGCTAGTTCAAGATGAGCATTTATGGTTAAAATGTATATAACTTATTTATTTTTTTTTTTAGAAAAAGAGTGACAGTTTCTCTAGATAAGACCCTTATTTCTCGTGTTTGATCGCTGTAAACTGTTTGGGCTCCATTGAAGTCCACTATATGGAGAAAAATCCTGGAATGTTTTCCTCAAAAACCTTAATTTCTTTTCGACTGAAGAAAGAAGGACATGGACATCTTGGATGACATGTGGGGTGAGTAAATTATCAGGAAATTTTAATTTGAAAGTGAACTAATCCTTTAACTTTTTTTTGATGATGCTCTTTGCACTAATTTTTCTCTTGATAGCTTTGTTAAATTGTTGTTTTTCAGGTCTACTGAGGAATCATGGAACTGCTGAAAGTCTCTGTCATCTTTCTTCTTTCACTCGTCACGATGACCTTAGCAGAGCCGCCTGGATGCAAGATCCGCATCACTGACAGAGGACTGGAGATGTGTAAGATATAGCCCAATATTCAGATATAAAATGCATCTATTATCATATAGTAGTCTATGAAAGCCTGGCCTCTGTTTGACATCTTTACAGTGAAGGCAGAGACAAAGAATTTCGTGGAAGGAGAGTTGAGTAACATCAGCATGCCAGAGATGAGTGGTGCCGAGGGCCGCTTCACATACACCATCAAAGAGTATGTTTATATTTCATCTACTGGATTTCCACTTTCATGGACATCATGTCTCAACCGACGCCCTCCTGTGGTCATTCACACACAAAGACCATGAGGATGCAAATGCCAGAGTTGTGCATCACTCAGAAATGAATTGAGAATATCTTTTTTTATTTCCAATTCAATTCCTCATTTGTACTTGAGGTAGCAAAGAGGATGCATAATTTAAACCATTTGAATTCAAAGACTTTACTAGATTCCACCAAACCGGTATGATTTGGACTTACACATTTTTAGATTTTTTTACCAAAACATTAATGACATATTTAACTTCCAGAAAAACATATTTTCCCATCTCAGGCATCAAATCACTACTATTATTGGTCATTATTTTAATTTATGGACACTATGGGAGCTCTCTGAATATTATTAAAAAATGTATTTGTGATAAAATCAACATTTTCCTATTAATCAGATGTCCCTCACACTAATTCAGTAATTGCAAATATAAAAGTTAAATAAAATCTCACACTTTTGCTACTAAAGCCTGAAATTGGCACTTTTTGTGACAGAAACCAGCCAAAAAGACTTAACTTCAGAATTTGAACTAAAATCAGTATTCTTATGATTGCTATGAACATTTCAGACAGAATTCAACTAACTTTAAATTACATTTTCATAAACATAAATAATAATAGTAAAAATGTAGGTGTGACGGGGTTGTGATTTTTTGCCCAAATTGGCCACTGCTCTAAATCTAGTGAATAAATGGAGATCACATGACATGCATGATATTAAGAAATCATGAATAATGTTGAAATAACAAAGAAAATTTTCACAAGTAATAGTTTTCTATCTTTAATTGATGTAACGGGGTTGAGTCGTTAAGCTCGACAAACACAATTTCACAACATAATTTAGTTATAATTATTAAAGAAGGCACTAACTTGCTCACAATGTTGTTCAGAAGACTTCTATGATGTCACTTCCTATTAATAATGTCACATAAGTATCAGTTCATTATGGTTTTGTGTAACGGTGTTGAGGGGTTACTGAGCTACGGAACTAAATGATGTGATTTTAATGAATAATCATGAATTTACTTAGCAAAAAAACATTAAAAAATTCACAGATGGATATTTATGGGAATGGCAAAAAGAATGGACTTTTTTCTCATTTTATTATTCATATCTCACTTTCATAGAAGGCCTTGAGCGACATGACAAAATAGGTGGTGTCAACTGAAAAAAAACAAAATAATTCCTAATATGAAGATAAAATGTATGGCATGTTTTTAAACATTATTAAAAGAGACATTTCAATTATTACGAGAAGCTTTTAAAAATATATTTTGGTGATCCAATAGATAAAATACACTGAAAAAGGTTGGAGGGACTCCAATCATACCAGTTTCGAGGAATGACTCAACTATAAAGCGAAGTTTGTCAAGACTCCCAAGAAACTCTGAATGTTGACTAGTTTGAATGTTTAAAAAAGTTTTGAAGTTTCAAGGTTTACAGATTAGAAAGCGGACGATTAAAACCTTTGAGTGATTCCATACAGTGGGCTCTAATTCTAAGCTCATGTCTCTTTAGTGTGAAGATCACGGAGCTGAACCTGACCTCTGACCTGCGCTTCCAGCCTGATGTGGGGCTGCTGTTCGAGGTGCAGAACTCCTCCATCACCCTGAACTTCCAGAGACGCATCCTTTACTGGCTCTTGTGAGTCTGACATGCATCTGTAGCAATCGAGCAGAAGACTAGAGGTTACATGCAACAATTCCCCTCACAAAATAGAATTTATACAAGTGTGCTATATTAGTATACTTCATTTATTATTCATATACATCTTTTGGTCGAGATATAGGCCTTCTTAAAGTATAATTACATATTCTAAGTATAATTGGCTTGTAGTTATGTTTGCTCTTTTGATTGAGTTGCCTTTACATAGTTTTACATAACGTCTAATAAACTTGTTTGAAAATACTGATTTATAAACAAAACAGATATGTTCCTAATTCTGAGTATTTGAATTTTAGTCTAGTCCACCGATAGTGTACATAGGAATTTACTTCAAATCTACTTAAAGTAGAGTTAAAGGTATATTTCAAGTATAAAAATGAATACCTAAATAGGAGCATATTAGTACTCTTAAAGTGCAAAATAAGTAGAAAACTATAAGTATGATGTTAAGTTCTCTTGCAGTATAAAACTACTAAATTAGTAGTTTTCTAAGAGTATACTTCAAACTAAATATGCGCTACAAGTATTTAACTAGTAAACTATCAGTATACCTCTAAGTTCACTTGTAGAATAGTTGCAGTACAAACAAAAAACTAGTTGTGTACTCAACATTTACTGCTGTTACATTTAAAGTATACACTAAAAAGTGGGCCAATTTAGTCCTAAGTAGTATTGAAATAGTACATTTACAAGTATCCTAGTACTTACATATTAGTATACTTACTACATAAAGTCTACTTAAAATTATACTTGAACTTTACTTAAGTATACTTAATAAAATGAACTTGAAGCATACATTATTTTTGGTAAAGGACTTTTATTAATCAAGAATGCATTAAATTGATTAAAAAATTGACATTAAAGACATTTATAATGTGTTCAAGTAAATGCTGTTCTTTTGAACTTTTTTCATCAAAGAATCCTGAAAGAAATTTGTCATGGGTTATACATAAATATGAAGCGGTTTTCAACATTGATAATAATCAGAAATGTTTATTGAAGATCAAATCATCATATCAGAATGATTTCTGAAGGATCATGTGACTGAAGACTGGAGTAATGATGCTGAAAAGCTTTGATCACAGGAATAAATTACATTTTAAAACATTGCAATAGAGAATGGTTATTATAATAATATATCATAATATTTCACAATATTACAGTTTTTACTGTATTTTTTATCAAATAAATGCAGCCTTGGTGAGCAGAAGACACTTCTTTTTTCAAAAACATTACAAAATCTTAGCAACCGCAAGTTTTAAACAGTCATGTGAAAAACTAACAGTGGGAACTGCATGTCATATATGGTCTGTAGAGCTTTTACAAGATGTAGCTTAAAACTTTTACTATTTAGGTCTCTCACAACAACAAGATGAGGTCTCCTCCTTTCTCTCCATTAGTTATGATGAGGGAGCCATCAATGCCTCAGCTGAGGGAGTCAACATCTTCACAGTCCTCCATCTCAGCAAAGACAAGGCGGGCCGTCTCAAGATCTCCAACATCACCTGTGATGCGTCCATTGCCAAGATGAGGGCCAGATTTGGCGGGACCCTTGGGTAATTGACTATATTGAAATCTGAGCATGTTTATTGCAAGTGACACATGATTTGATTAACTTTTTTGTGAATTAAGTACATTGTTTGCTGAACATTTTGCATTATATGGCATGTTCTTATGTGCCTCAAAATATTCCCACAGGAGGGTTTATGACTTTATCGGAACGTTCCTGACTACAGGAATGCGCTTTGTCTTAAATAAACAGGTTTGTTTACTTTTTCCAGTCAGGATTAGAAGATGCTTGTCATGATGTTTGCATATCATTGCTCAATATATTTTAACTTTAATCACATTAGAATTAATGGAACTTAACTTTTGCCTATATGTCTCTGTCAGATTTGTCCTGCCTTGAATCATGCTGCACTAGTTTTGGTTAACCAGCTGCTGGAAACAATTCCAGGTTAGAGAACGTTATAAAACTGTTGTGATATATTGATCTGGCAGACACGTGTGTTTACCTGAATGTGTTTTTCAGTGCGCACGGAGGTGGACAGTTACGTGGGCATCGATTACTCACTGCTGAGTGACCCTGTGGTGACAGAAACAAGCCTTGATATGGATTTTAGGGTGAGTGACAGATGTAAGTGACGTCCAGCTCCCCCACTCTGGATGTAATGGGTGGAGCTTAGTCTAGCTCCACCTCTGTGGAAATAATGAGTGGGGCTTAACCTAATGAGGTTTAGGGTGTGGTCAGACATTCAAGCTCCACCCATTAAATCAAGGAGGAGGGGCTAAACTAATGGGTGGGGCTTGACCTAATGAGCTTTAGGGTGTGATCAGACATTCAAGCTCCACCCAGTGGCTCTGCAGTGATGCATTAAGTGCACCATATACTGTTCAAAAGTTTGGGGCCAGCTAAGACGCATTGTTCAAATTCATCAAATAATCCTGAAATAATGTATAAAGGTTTTCACAAACATATGAAGCAGCGCAACTGTTTTCAACATTGATAATAATAATAAGATATATTTTTTGAGCAGCAAATCAGCATATTAGAACGATATCTGGAGGATATATTTTAAAATATGCAAAAATGGTCAAAAATATATTGATAATATAGATGTTAAAATTAATTTTTGACAAATTTACTTTATTATTTATATTTCCTTATTTTTTAAATACATATTGTCAAAGTCAATATATATTTATTTAATACATTTTGCATCTACCCAAAATTTATTTTAAGACTGAAAGTGTATTTTCTTGCCCCTTGATGTACATTTTGGAATTTAAAGGCTACAACTAAATTGTTAGATTTGAAAGATTTTATTTATATTTTCTCAAGCCGAGCTGTTTATGACATATATTTAGTATGAATTCTACATATATTTTGGCCAGAATACATCACATATAACACAACATAACATGACTATGGAAGCTTGTTTTCGCCATGAAATAAAAAATTAAATAAGGTAATTGCGACTTTTTATCTCACAATTATGATTTCTTTTCTTGCAATTGCGAGATATGAAGTCAGAATTGCGAGATATAAAAACAAAATTGCGAGATATAAAGTCAAAATTGTGTGATATAAAGTCAGAATTGCGAGTTATAATGTGAAAAAAACACTGACGTTTTGATTTTCTATCTCACATTTCTGACATTATAAGACGTAATGCGATATATGCAATTAATAACTCGCGATTTTGAGAAAAAAAGTCAGAATTGTGATATAAAGTCAGAGTTGCATTATAAAAACTTGCAATTGCAAAAAAAAAAAAGAGTCAGAATTCTGATGTTATATCATGCAATTCTGACTTTATAACTCACAATTGCAAATTTAAATCTCACAATTCTGAGAAATAAAGTCAGAATTTTAAAATAAAAAGTCGCAATTACCTTTTTTAACCTTTTTTTATTTAGTGGCAGAAACAAGCTTCCGTACATAACATAACATAACATAACATAACATAACATAACATAACATAACATAACATAACATAAAACACTTTTTTTATGGATCAAATGAATAGGTTTTATTTTGTATTTATGTATTTCTCTCCCTCTCTTCTGCACAGGGCATGTTTTACGACCTTAAGAATGAGAACGAGACCCTAGTGAACTACGCTGTGAATCCCGTAGTGAGAGAGTATGATCGTATGGTCTATCTCTCTCTCTCCGAGTACTTCTTTGACAGTGGCCTCTTCTCTTACTTCAAAGGTGGCCTGTTCCAAACGCAGATCGCAAACGAACGAGTAAGACACCATCTAGTTTGTTTCAAAGGCATGATACAAAAATAAGACAAAAACAACTATTATTCAACTCATTTCAGATGCCAAAGGACTTAGAAGTGCTCCTCAGGACCACCTACTTGGGGACTATCATGATGCTGGTGAGTAAAATTACAATGCCTATATACATAGCAACCACATAGCAACGCCCAGGCAACCACCTATTCTCTGTGTTCGTTCTGTCCTATCAGAACCCGGCGCTAATGGATCAGCCTCTGTCACTGGAGATAGAGGTCACCGCTCCTCCTCGCTCCACTATCAAGACCTCTGGTGCCAGCGTGGCCGTCAACGCTATGGTCAAAGTGTTGGTTCTCCCGGCAGGAAAACCACCAGTACAGCTCAGCAGCATGACCATGGTGAGAAATATGATATACACAATCCCATAATTAGTTTTATGATGAACTGATGCAATAAATGCACCAAATTTGACCTTGTTTTAGGAAGGTAAATTCAATGCGAAAGTGTCAATGAAGGGCAAGCGCTTGACTGTCCATTTAGATTTGAGAAGGTAAATATAATGCACAAACATTTAACTGTATTTGACATTACGCTCACTTAACATTCATTTTGAACTGAGAATCTGTTTCCAGGTTCAAAATTTACTCCAATCAGTCTGCTCTGGAGTCTTTAGCTGTAAGTTTCCTAAAATGTTTCAATTTCACTTTAAATACACCTGATGCAAAACCAATCAAGAGTGGATATTAAATGTAATATTTTTCCTTCAGCTTATTCCACTGCAAGGTCCCCTGAAGACGATGCTGCAGATATCTGTGGTTCCTCTCATTAACAGTAAGTGAAACAATATATTTTATATTTGAGGTTTGTTTTGTTTACGTCTACAAAAAGTTTGGGGACGTTAAGATGTTTCAGTGTTTTTGAAAGAAGTCTCTTCTGGTCACAAAGAATGCATTTATTTGATCAAAAACACAGTAAAAACTGCAGAAGAGGATTAGGGCCAAGCAATAAAAAAAAAATAAAACCATCTCGAGATTAAAGTTGTTAAATTTCGAGAAAAAAAAGTCGAGATAAAATGTTGAGAATAAAGTCATTAAATTACGAGAATAAAGTCGTTAAATTATGAGAACAAATTTGTAATTTAACGAATTTTTTCTTGAAATTTAACACGTTTTTTCCTCGTAATTTAACAAGTTTATTCTCAACATTTTATCTCAACTTTTTTCTCGAAATGTAACGAGTTTTTTTTCTCGTAATTTAACGAGTTTATTCTCAACATTTTATTTCGACTTTTTTCTCGAAATTGAACGAGTTTCTCGTAATTTAACAAGTTTATTCTCAACATTTATTTCAACTTTTTTCTCGAAATTGAACGAGTTTCTCGTAATTTAACGAGTTTATTCTCAACATTTTATTTTGACTTTTCTCGAAATTTAACATTTTTTTTTCTCGTAATTTAACGAGTTTATTCTCAACATTTATTTCAACTTTTTTCTCGAAATGTAACTAGTTTTTTTTCTCGTAATTTAACAAGTTTATTCTCAACATTTTATTTTGACTTTTTTCTCGAAATTTAACTATTTTTTTTCTTGTAATTTAACGAGTTTATTCTCAACATTTTATTTCGACCTTTTTCCTTGAAATGTAACTAGTTTTTTCCTCGTAATTTAACGAGTTTATTCTCAACATTTTATTTAGACTTTTTTCTCGAAATTTAATGACTTTATTTTCAACATTTTATCTCAACCTTTTTCTCGAAATTTAACACGTTTTTTTCTCGTAATTTAACAAGTTTATTCTCAACATTTTATTTGGACTTTTTTCTCGAAATTTAAATTGAACAACTTTAATCTCGAGATGGATTTATTTTTTTATTATTGCTTGGCCCTAATCCTCTTCTGTAAAAAACAGTAATATTGTGAAATATTATTACAATTTTAAAATAAATGTTTTATATTGCATTATATTTTAAACTGTAATTTATTCCTGTGATCAAAGCTGAATTTTCAGCATCATTACTCCAGTCTTCAGTGTCACATGATCCTTCAGAAATCATTCTGATATGATGATTTGCTGCTCAAAAAACATTTATTACCAATGTTGATTCATATTTCTAGGAAACTGATAACTGAAAACTGATTTTTCATTTATTTGAAAAAGAAGTCTTTATACATTATAAATGCCTTTAATATCACTTTTGATCAATGTTCTTGCTAAAAAAAAAAAAAAAAACACCTGATCCCAGATGTTGGATAAGATATATTTGCTTAAAATATTTGAAAATCTAAATGCTTCATCCTGTGTTTTCATGAAAGATTACATTAAGCGAGGTGTGCAGATCCCTCTACCGGACGGGTTAGACTTCATTGAAGAGGTGGTTGAGTATCACAATGTAAGTTAAAGGTTAACTTTTATTATCTTAAAGGATTAGTTCACTTTCAAGCTTTACTCCCCCTCAAGCCTTCTTAGGTGTATATTACTTTCTTCTTTCTGATGAACACAATTGGAGTTATTTTAATAGATATCCTGATGCATCCAAGCTTGTGAACAATGGCAGTGAACAGGACTGTCGAGTATGAAGCTAAAGAAAGTGCATCCAAATTAAATGTTTTCGTATTTTGAATACAGAAGGCATAGGATGAAGTGTAAGCATTTCAAACTGCGAGAGGTGCTACACTTTCTTTGCAAGTTGAAAAGGGAAGGCGGTCTGGTGGAAGCTAGATATTTTACTTCATAACTTGTTAAATATGGATATTTTTCTTACACAAATGCATCGCTTCACTTCAGAAGGCTTTTATTAACCCTCCAAAGCCATGTGGAGTACGTTTATGATGGATGGATGCACTTTCTTCAGCTCATACTCATTGGTATCGCTCACTGTCATTACAAAGCTTGGATTGATTCAGGATATTTAATTAATTTAATGAATTATTTCTCCGATTGTGATCATCAGAAGGAAGAAAGTCTTGAGGGTGAGTTGAGCTTGGGCTAATTTTCATTTGAAAGTGAACTAATCTTTTAAGTTTAAGTTACTATATGTTACATACTACATGATACTATATGTTCAACTGCATCCTCCATCTTTGATTTCACAGGGCTACATCATTGTCGGGGCAAACCTACACTTCACAACAGGTCTGCGAGAACTAATCGAGAGGAAGCTGTCGGGTCCAACAGACAACACAGTTTAAGACGAGAGAAGAGCTGCTGTAACTTTAACGCATGTACACATTCATGCACAGATACTAAAATATGGAGCAATAAATGGAGGTTTTAAAAGAAGAGAACTAACCTTCCAGCCGAAGCATGTTAACTGTACAGAACATTTGATCCTCCAGACCTCATATCATTAGTCAACATGAACTCAAAATTGACCTATTTACTCTCCAAGTGCAAATTCCTGGGGTTATTGTGTATAATTTGTCAATGTACACTCCCAAGAGAAAAAATGGATTCATCATCTTTTCAGCTGATTTCTTTCTAATACCTTCTTAATAGTTAATGCAATAATTTAATGCAAATATAATGGATATTTGCAGTGTTTATTTATGAGTGCAGATCATCTAGCTTGTTGGCAAAGGCTGACCATTGCTTAGGTATTTTACCTTTAGCACAAATAGTTCTGTTTACACTTTGCACAAACAGTCTCAATCACTATTTGCTCTCAGTGTAAATACCATCTAAATATTTTACACTTAGTGTAAATAGCTGTTGCATAAACATTACACCAATACAAGCAAATAAGAATATGTAAACAAAAATAAGGGTTACCGTCGGGATACGTAGAGATGCTCTGGTTGGGATTTCGATCCACTGCACACATTCAACTCTGACTCTGTTCTGATATGAAATGCTCACTTATACCATCCACTTAATCAAGTCCGGTTCATTTTTTTATTGTCACCTTTCAGAAGTAAAATTGGTTGCAAATGCAGGCTCATGTTGACTTTAATGGTTTTGCATAAGTGTCTTATTCCCAAATACATATGTACAACTGATATACTCTGAGCTTAGATGACACAACATGTATATGTACTTTAGGTTGAATTTTATGATTTTTTGTACACGTTTTATCTTATATTGACTGTTTAATATGAGATTGTTTGCCATCCTCATTTGTGAGTGAAATCACTGTACCTCTTTATATAAAAAAGACACTTTAAAATTCACGAATGTTACTGATCGCAAACCTTATTAAGTTCATTAATGAAATGAAACTGTCTAAATGCACCACAAAAGATCACAAAAAGAAACTAAAAATCATAGAAAATTGATCTTTAATTAAAAAAACTGGGGGAAAAGATAAAAAGGCACATATTATTCCCTTATGAGCACAAAAAGGTACCACAGATCATATAACTCATTTTAAAAGTAATCAAATGAAGACAATGACACCTTAACAAAAAGGCAAAAGTGAGACATTAATATCTGAAATGACAAAAATCATCTGTGCGATGGCTACAGTTTCACGTCTAATAGAGAAGACATAAGCTAAAATTGTGCAATAAACAGTGAACATCCACTCACTGCAGAATCATTGGATTGAATTTAAACTCGTAAACACAGCATCTTTTCCTATTAAATCAACCATAATCACACTTTATCAAAGATAAAAAAAGAGACATATAGACGTCTTAATCGCTTCAAACTGAATCCCTTAAACACCTACAACAAAATATCATTATGTACAGTCAGCATAAATCAAACAAACAAGGCAGGCAACTAAACTACATAAAACACAAAGTAGAAAATCTCATCAGTTCTGAACAACAGAAAACAGTCAGTGGTCAATATATCATAAACATTTTACCATTGTGACAGTGCAAATTCAGATGTGAAGAGTGAAATCCCTGAGTGTGTTCTAGTAAGGTTTATTGGTGATGAAGCGAGTGAACATTGTGAAGGCCGCTATAGGTTTATCAGTGGGAACCATGTGACCCGAACCCTGTGGAGGACATAAATACATTTTATAAAAAAAAAACACAATAATAATAATTAATTTATATTATAATATATATATATATATATATATATATATATATTTTTTTTTAGACAAAATTCACATGCACATAGTAAGTAAAAGTAGTTTGCAATTGAAGTGAATGAAGGCTCTATTCTAAATCCTAGTATGCTGATGTTGTCCAGGTATGGCATTTATTTCCAATTAATTCAGCTTTTCATTCATACATCAAAATCACAGAGATTTGTGTATCATGTGAATGGTTGTATTGCAGTCTTACCTTCACTGTGAGGAAAGCAATGTTGGCGAATTCCTTGACAAAACCGCCCACCTGCTGAGTTTCACCATTGAAATAAATCCAAGCTCTGCGCTGCACCTGGACCTGTTGGAGAAGATAAAGAGAGATTGTTTTTTTGTGTATCAAACAAACAAAACACAAAAAAAGCAAAAAAAAAAAAAAAAAAAAAAACACACCCACATGTCTGATACAAAATTGCACAAGATGACAAAAAAAAGCTTTCTCCAATAATTAAAATATGTAAATAATTGATAAATTAATAAATAATATTAATAAAAATATTAAATAAATTATGCAATATTAAATGTTTTATGAATATAAAAATTTTATATTAATTTTAATGGATACATAAATAAAAATATTGCATTAATAAAATAATAAATATTTAAATTGAATACACCATAAAATAAAAATATTATATTAATAGCATATAATAGCAAACCTTTGTTTTATTATATTTTTAAATAAATTAAGTGTATAATAATAATAATAATAATAATAATAATAATAATACACAAAAATATCAATGCTTTATGAAATTTCTGCTAGTCAGGGTGAACAGATTTTTAGATTTGAAAAAATTTATTATTTGAATGACCAGACCAGACCAAAAGTAAAAGAGAGCAGGACACACACCTCTTGCTGGAGAGACTCCACAAACCACTCGTCTCCTAGGAAGTTGCAGGCCATGTCCACGTCTCCATTATAAACCAGCACACGGTATTTCTGTTGAAAAGATGTGATTGAAATCAACAGGCAGATATGGAAATATATGATTCATAAACATTTACATTCCCATCACTCACTAGTGCTCCAAGAAGCTTCAAGTACTGTTTCTTCACGTCCATGAACAGACGCTTGTAGTTCAGATTGACTTCAGCGCTGCAACAACAACAAAAACAGGACAATTTTAAATTGAAGTCCTCTCTCACAACACTCAATTGCATTTTGCAAGATTAAAGTCCATTTAACGCACCTGCAGATGACCCAGTCCAAAGCATTGGGCGAGATGTGGAGAGCAGACTTCACGAGAGGGTTGTTCAGGTACAGGGTTGATGGGGTGGAGTTGGTGCACGGAGGATCGAGCCGCGTAGATTTAAACACTGAGGCCACACTTCGAAATTTCTGATTCAACAAGATTAATGTGGATTAACCCTCAAAATACCATGATCAAGCTCTGACATTTGTTTATCCTACTAGTACTTAAAATGACAGTTTACCCAAAAATGAAAATTGTGTCATTTTTACTGATCCTCATGTTGTTACAGTAGTCGAGATTTTAATGCCATGTTGGCTATTTTCAGGGCAAGAGCCAAGTTACAAAATACACAAGAGTTGCATAAATACAAAACAAAATAATAATAAAATAAATTAAATATTAAAGATGTTTTTCATTTACATATGATAAGAATTCTAAAACATGTTCTGGTAACAAAACCGTAAACTGTTCTTACTGTAAATCCCAAATACAATGTTGTATTTGATTATGAGACACACAAGAACCAATTGTGTTTGACATCACTACAGCTAATGGAAATATTTTCAGTGAATAATAATAAAAAAAAAAAAAAGTTATTGTATGGCCTCAGTACTTTCAGTGTATAGAATTGAGCATTAAAAACGGCTAAAGATGTTGTTGTGTTCCACAAAACAAAATGCATAAATAAAATTGCATACATACAAATAAATAAATAAATAAATAACAGGTGGGTGTATTAGTAAAAATAAACAAGTAAAAAATAATGCATAAAACAAAATTGCATATTATATATAATATGTATATAATATATTATATATATATATATAAAGTAATCAACATGTGAAATCTGTGTCTCTGACCCTTAAAGAAAGATTTTGTTGTCCAACAGCAACACACAAATTGGTTTCTTTACCTCGTTCTGTGCTTTGGACCACTGATGGTTGATGAAGTGGTGACCCATGTTTTGGATCACAAATTGGCCATTTTCACGGCTGGATTCAAAACACAGAACAAATGAGACTTCAACTTAAAAAAAACAACAACACACATCATATGAAAGTTACTCCATGTTCACTTACTCAGAGACACCTCCTGCACAGGGAGCATACAGGTTATAGATGTTGAGCCCTGACGAGTAGACAATGTTTTGAACTGCATAGAGCTAAAGAGCAATGGAAGGATAAGAAAAGATGTCGTAAGTAAAGAATACAGGACACTTTATGCATCTCAAGCCATTCGTATAGCACAGTTCAACGTACAGAAACGGAGCAGTTCACATCCTTGTTATTGTAGAAGTCACACACTCCAGCTTTGCAGCAAAATGTCTGCAGGTCATTCCACAACCTATACAAGAACACATAAATAAATAAAACATACAAAAATAACACATACTAAAGATTAAAATACACAAAAATAAAATAATGCATAAATGAATACAATATAATATTGTATTTTACCCATGCAAAAGTATATTTGATGTCTTTATAGCAAACAATATATAACATTACAGCGAATGTTCAGTAGAACAACATGAAGAGTCATATTAGACAAGAAAACACTGTACCTGGTACCAAGAAGTCCATGATAGTATGCAAAATACACCAATGAATTATCATTTAGCTCATAGCTGGACAAGCCATTTCCAACAGCAATACCCTACAAGATACAAATACACACGTCATGGATCGAGACACTCAGTGTCTGTTGTTTATGGGCAGTATGGTTATAAGGAAGCCTCTCCTACCTTTAAATTGATGCTGCTGTCCTCCATGACTATCTCAGCCAGTGTGGGAATGTAAATGCCCCCATAACTCTCTCCAGTCAGGAAAAACTCATTCTTGCTGAACTCAGGAAACAACTGGAAAAACGTTTTCAGGGCCAAGTAGTTGTTCATGGCCACCTGGAAAAGTCAGCGAGCATTTTGTTTTCATATCCAGTGCAAATAAGCACTATTGGTACTATGCAACGCATACTTACTATCTGTGCAATACATGCATTTGTGCATTTTATAATCTATCTACCTATTAAAAACATTATGAAGGAAGTAGATCAAGCACTAATATATTTAAAATAAAACTGCATTTATTTGATCCAAAATACAGCAAAACAGTAATATTGTGAAATATTACAACAATTTAAGATAACTGTTTTCCATTTTAATATATTGTAAACTAATTTATTCCTGTGATCAAAGCTGAATTTTTAGCATCATTACTCCAGTCTTCAGTGTCACATGATCCTTCAGAAATCAATCTAATATGATGATTTGCTGTTCAAGAAACATTTATGAGCTGAAAACAGCTTTTTCAGGATTCTTTGATAAATAGAAAGTTCAAAAGAAGAACATTTATCTGAAATAGAATCTTTTGTAACATTATAAATTTCTTTTTTTTTTTTTACTGTCAATTGGATCAATCTAATGCATCCTTACTGAATAAAACCAAAAAAGAATAAAAGAAAAAAAAAAGAAATTCTTACTAACCCCAGACTTTTGAACGGTAGTGATAATGTTACAAAAGATTTCTATTTTCGTTAAATTCTGTTCTTTTGAACTTTCTATTCAAAAAATCCTGAACATAATCAGAAATGTTTCTTGAGCAGCAAATCATCATGATTTCTGAAGGATCATGTGACACTGAAGACTGGAGTAATGATGCTGAAAATTCAGCTTTGATCACAGGAATAAATTACACTTTAAAACCATATTCAAAAAGAAAACAGCCATTTTAAAATTTAAAAATATTTCACAATATTTAAAATAGAAATGCTTACACATCTGGATGATATTTTTATTTATTGTTTCTCTAAAATGCAGTATGATTTGAATCATACCTCTGTGTCATTGGTTGTGTACTTCTTGTCATCAGAGTAGGAGAAGCCGACACCTGCTGGTGACTCCAGGTATAAGACATTTGCAATCTGGAAAAACATCCCTTATTTATCCATGTAGATTCATGACTATGTAAAACATCCAGGTTACAAAATTTTACTTCATCGCTGGACTTTATAAAAAGAAACAACAACAACAACACTGAAATGTCTTGTTTCTTTTCATGTAGTCCAGTGATTTTTAAATAAAGAGTTTTTTGAAAACCCCTTATTTATTACAGTAAAGCCAGTTTGCTATAGCCAAGAATATAAGAGCGTAAGGTCATGTTTCTGGATGAAGGAAGTGTCATAGTCCAGTTACTGAAAATGCTGCCTAAGGTGAAAACTGGACCTACGACTTCCTCATTTCACACCACAACAATTACTCATTTAGTAATGAGATATATTTAACTAAACTAAACTAAAAAGATAGAATCCATACCTTGTTCCAAGAATAAGGATTATATTCTAGAGTTGCACCATCATCTTGGATCTGTAAAAATAACAAAAAAATAAATAAATAAATAAAAAAAAACATATATAATATAATATAATATAATATATTATATTATATATATTTCTCAATAGTATGGTTATATAATGAAGATCACCAGAAAAGGTCCGTGCTCTGTGAGCAAACCATCCAGGGAGCTGCATCCTGGTCCTCCGTTAAGCCACAGAACAACCGGACTATTGGCTGGATCTTTCTGAGACTCAACAAACCTGATCAAGTGGAACAGAACACATTAATAATGCTGGATAATTACATATGGGAAATTTCCAAAACCAATTCTTGGGGTAATTTAAATGAAAGTGAAAGTCAGCCAGTCCTACTGACCAGTAGTGAAGGTGCTTGTTGTCAGCCACACTGAAGTATCCAGAATAATGCTTGAAGCTGGGCTGTTTGGGAAGTCCAGGCAGATACTTGATTTCATCTGCATCTGGAGCCCCAGAAACCTCCAGCAGCCCCAGCAGCAAACACACCAACACACGATGCATCTGAAACACAGCAAAACTTACTGACTTAACCTTCCAATTCAAAAGAAACATTATCACTTACAACAATCTGAAGCACAAGTGACACCAAAAACCAAAAGGAAAGCTGTATAACCTTTCATTAACTAACCAGGAAATTAAGTGTTATCCTATATGACGGTGGAAATCAAAACAGAAAACTGAGCCACAAGTTATTCAGCAGACAGCTTAAAATTATCCACAGTGTTATTATTTCACTAGTCTTACCATTCCAGGTGTAGGAGCAAAAATGTTAAAAGGCTAGGAATGTGTTTAAGTAGACCCAAAATTCATGTGACTTCAACTTTCCCGTGATGAAGTCACATGATGGTGTTCGCCCACTGTTTCAAAATAAAAGTCTATACTAAACCACACAAAGAAGCCATTTCTGTTTTCGGGAATACCTTATACAAATACGTTTTTGTGCTGTTCTTATTTTGAGGGTGTAAATATATGATAAATTCATAAATAATAGATTTATTTTAATTTTTTAATGTTGTTTGGTGTTCTTTTAAATGTTGCCGGGGGAAATGTTTTTTTTAAAGATAATTATTTTTGTGCTGTTCTTATTTTGAGGGTGTAAATATATGAAAAATTCATAAATAATAGATTTATTTAAATGTTTTAATGTTGTTTGTTTTCTTTTAAATGTTGCATTTGTAAGTCTGTCCAAACCAAAATTTTGTACCTCAATCATTGTTCACACAAAGGAACTGGTACTTTTATTTTGAAAACAGCGCCATCAACACCGTCTCTAAGCGATTCGCAGTTCCGCACAGGATCACCGCAAGGTTGCGGCAGTTTTGCAGCGGATCATTCATTCATTGCAATTATTTGCACAAACAGGACGCCACAGAAAAACCTCCGGATATTTTCCAGGTTCACATGGTAACGGTAAGGATTTGATCCGACAAAAATCTTCTCAGGAATGTGAAATTCTGGAGCTCCAACTGCATCCATTGTTATAAAATGTAAGCTAGTTTGCTAGCTGACCTATTAGTCGAAGCATCAATTATACTTTTTTAATGTTAAAAGCCCTAAAACGAGTTTTGGTTATAAGAACACAATGTTCTAATCGTTCAACTCGAACGCGACGAGTAAAAAACGATCGGATTTCAGAGCAGTGGAGCATCTTCTGTGCGGATTTATGGAGCAACATGGCGTCCGGTCCAATCCCTCAGCAGCCGAAGTGTGCGCGGTTTTCCCTGCAGCTTTTACGTGGACAGAATATGCACAAATGCATATTTTTTCTCGGGAATACGCGGTTTCTATCGTTTACAGTAACATTTGCGCATTTTTTACGCGGTTTGATTTCGACTGACGTCACTGCACGGTCACAAAATGGCCGAAGGTTGTTGTGGCGCGACGAGGATTCGCGCTGTCCGTTTCTTTGGCTCTTCCTTTGAATAATAAAAAGTCCTGGAAATATGACAATGGAGGCTGAAAGGCAGTGTAACAGTATTAAAATACTGAATTACAAGAGTGTTTACATTAGCAGTTTATTGTTTTGATTCTCTGAATAATGTAAAATAGCAGGAATTGGGTTGTTTATGGCTGTATTTGATGTAACGTTAATATTCAAGTTTTAATATTAACATATTAAAGATTGTCAAAATTCTGAATCGTAAGAAGTTTATTTTTTTATTTGCGTACTTTTTTTACTGTTCGAGTATAATGAACGCCTGTTCACCAACACGTGGAAATCAAACACTAAAAATATTGAATTTAAATATTCTTATTTGATAATTTTATTTCAATTGACCTTAATAAAGTAAAGAGATTTATTTTTTTATGAACGATAAGAACTGTCATAATTCCGTGTCAATTTCATGTTTAAAAGTGTAACATGTAAGATTTTTGCAGTAATATATCCAAAAACCTCTAGGCCAGTGTTATATATTTTGTTCATTTTACAATATCTCATGTTTGCAACTATTTGTAAATCGTGAGAAAATTGCAATTTTAACCAAGGCTCCGGGACGTGTGAGGAGTCGCCTGACAATTGCGTCATACCCGTGTTACCCTTGGTTTCCGGTTTTATTTTTTGTAGAAACCATGGAAACACTGAAAACGCTTTAATATATTACATTTTAATAGACAAGGGAACAACTATTTGGTTACTTTTATAGACAGAAAAAGAATTGAAGAGTTTATTTGCAAAAACAGATAACTCCATTTTTATGAATTCTCACAAATCATGTTTTTTTTTATTGTGCATTTCAAGTAATAACAATCAAACTGCAGTTGGGCTGTTTTGATTAAGAAATGATAACTAAGGTAAATTAAACAGGTAAATTAAAAAAATAAAATTCATTGAAAGTATGTTTTATATATATATTAAAAGTTTGTTTTTTAGCAAAAGCAGATAACTCCAACAGTCGTTTTTTTGGCAAAAGCAGATAACTCCACATTTCATGTTTCATAGTTAAACAAAACCCAAGTAATTGCATTTAAAACACTCTCAAACACACATGTGCACACAAACGCACACACACACCCACCCACCCACGCGCGCGCACACACACACACACAAACAAACAGATCGGCACACACACACACACACACGCTCTCTCTCTCTCTCTCAAACACACACACACACACACACACACACACACAGATCGACACACAAGTACACACACACGCACTCATCCACACACGCACGTGCGCGCGCACACACACACACACACACAAGCAAAAGGACAACCAATTTTTCAGCATGTAAGTCGTGTATGGTGTACAAGGACTTACAGGAGTCTAAATCATAAATCCTCGATCACTTTTAGTGAGCTTTGATATAACTTTCCTCAGCTAGCGCGTCTTTTTGAAGTGACTACAAGCCTTGTCACCTGACCTGAATACTGCGCGCTGATTCGCTAAAACGGACTTATCGGTTTCTGTCTGTACACAAACAAGGGCGCTTGTCGGCTTCTGCTGTAAAACGTGAACTTGCGATGCCTGAAAGTGGGCAAAACCGGCTCTTCTGACAAAATGGATTTAGGGTACAGAACGTGCTATATATGGAGAATAATGCACAGCACTTAGTTCATTTTTTTTAAAAATGGCGTTTATCGGTTTTTGCAAATGAACTCTTCAATTGTTGTTATATAGCTCAACAGGTTTAGTCTAATTGTTTTAAATAAAATTTTCTTGATTTTTTTTTGCGAGTACCATGCTTCACCACGCCTCAGAGAAGAACACAATTTTGTCAAGTAGCTAACATAGCATAATCAGATGTAGCTTTATTTTTAGTAACCGTAATGCAGCATAATACAGTCCTATCCCTATTCTTTTGCATCGGCTGTGATGTGAAGACCACATGTCCCAAGATTCTGCGTTCAAACTTGGCATCATCAAGCTATGTCTTTGTTTTGAATAGCCTCTAGTGACCTCTAGTGGACAGAAATCTTACATATTGCACCTTTAACAGTACAGTACGTTGTGATTGACAATATATCAATCTGATTTGCACAGTTTTTCACTCTCCATTGTTGACTTTTTCAGACTTTGATATACTTGAGGTAGAGTCATCTGGGAAAAAAAAATCGTTTAAGGTGGAAGAACCAACATTTGTCTGGTAAGGTGTTGCGCCGCTTTGGGAAGGCGTATGATGATTATGTTTTGCAACTTACCAAAATGTCACAGATGAGAACGCTGAAGCGGACCACAAAGACTACAGCATCAGTGAGCTCTTAACTTCCAGCTGCAATGTTGAAAACATTAACGAGTGGGCCAAGAAACGGCTTGACGATTCATTTTCTTCAAGCATCGCCTCTGTTGTGGATCCCGACATTAGCAATTTTTTAAGCTGAACAACCTGCAAGAAATTTTTGGGGAGCATTTTATGTTTATCCCCATGAACTTTAACTAATCTGTCATTCAAGATTTGTTATCTTCAGCGACAAGGTCCCGTATTTTCCATTGCGTCTTCTGTGGAAACACGTTTGTGGTCGGTTCATCCAACAGGTTTTCCTTTCGTCTTCACCCACAATCTTTCATCAAATACTTGAGAAATTTTTCATTTAAAAAGCGCAATCTGAGCTGCGTGTTTGCATGAGAATGCTATGGACATGAAGTGAGCTGGAAAATCCTAAGCTTCCTGCAATCAAGACCAAAAACAACCCTTTTTTCCAACGTTTTATTTTGTGAATAACCGTGATTTTTATGTCACTTGATCAGTCAGCAAAACACTGCGTGTGAATTAAACTGTACTTAGAAGTTCTGCCTGTTGTGAAGGTTCTCAAGTTTGTCTATAAAGTCAACATGTAGTTTAGAAAATGTAGATTGGTTGAATCATTATGCATTCAGACCTGAATGTGTATTAATAAAAGTAAATCTGATCAATTTTGTTAAATTTCATGTTGACTTTCAAAGACTTCTGCAGTGTTTTGTTACTTTGCCCAGACATTTTACCTTTGGAATCTCTCTTTTCTTACATGTCGATGCATCGTCAAATTCAAGACCTTGGGGGAAATATAGCTAATCAAATAGTCTTGTATCTAATATCAACTGCAAGCGTTCCTTGAAAACGGGCCGTTGAACCTAAAGCTCGTAGAGGCATGTCGCACAGAAGAAGTCGGAGTAGTACGCCACCCTCGTACACCACCAACAGCAATGACCCTCGTGACCTGGAGCGAAGGATTTTTGTTGGAAATTTGCCCACGGCACACATGGCGAAGAAGGACATGGAGGATCTGTTCAGGCCATATGGGAAAATACAGGGTTAGTAGCGTATAAATTAAACGACTTATTTAGCCGTTTCGGAAAAAATAGTGTTTTATAGTGTTCGCTGCAGTTTTAATTTGTTTTATCCACATTTCTTTAGACTTTGGTCTGAAGACTTTAGCTGCGCTTTTAGAAAGCAAGGGAAGCTTAGGCCTAAAATCCACCAACAAACGCCTTTTTTTGCGTAAAACGAAATGATTGTTCCCTTTTTCAGCTTTGTCCCTGTTTCGTGGGTACGGATTTGTGCAGTTTGAGCGAGTGGAGGATGCCGAGGCTGCTAAAGCCGGACATAACGGTCGAATTTATAGAGGTTATAAACTAGGTAAGGTCTGATTTAGTATTTAAACACTGGAGTGATTTGGGCAGTTTTTACATCAGTTTTAACATTTTAACTTTAGAGAAATAAAACTTAGGACCAACTAATTGTATGATCTAATTTCACTGTAATAACTGCAATGTGGTGAATCTAATAAAGCCAAACTTTAACATCAAAGATGATCCTTATGTAAATTGCATATTAGTTTTTTTTCCTCTCTACTCTCAGCATCTTGTGTCTGAGCTTTTATGTGAAGGTATAACTATAAGCTATAAATCCAGTTGGCACTTTTCACAAATGGATTACTTATTGAAACAAATTCAAAAAGTCCCAATGTTTTCCCATTTCACTGGTCTTGTTCTTTTTGACTGCAATTAAAATCTTCTTGACTGTATGATTATAAAATCATACAATAGTATCATAATTTCAAAACACGTTTTGAATTGGTAACATTTATTTTAGTTCCTATTATACACTGTTTGTGCAAAGTTCCAGTTATTGTTGGTGGTAGAAGGTCTAATTCGAGAGGTGTTTAATAAGTGTTTACTGCTGGGGAATCTCAAATACTGACGCACAGGTTAACAAGATCCTTTACAGCTTTTTTCCCCACATTGTAGTATTTACTATTGAAACTTTGGAAATGCTTATTTAGACGCAGCAGACTGTTAAATGTTCATCCTCTTACTGAAAGAAAAACAAACTCGTTTGGCTCTGAAATATTTCCGTCTTCTGTCATGTTGAACGTTTGGATTGGTTTATTTTCAGATGTAAATATGGCAGCGGAGAGACGACAGAATAAATCCAGGTCAAGCCCTCCACGCAGGTAAAGTATCGTTGGGATTTTTGCTAATGAAGACGACATCTATCGAGAATTTTGGTAAACGTTTTTCCCTCCACAATGGAATTCATCGAAAGAGCTAGAGTACACCAATATCGTTGTCGGGTGCGCGAAATCGGCTCAATCAATATTTTTCGTGGCTCTTCGATTTTAGTTTGTTCTATTTTTTTCTTTCCCTTTTCCTCACTTTTAGTTGTATCAGAATTAACTGAAATAAAGTTGAAAGGGTAATTTGAGTGCGTTTCCCTTGGTGTGTCTTTGTCTAAACGGTGTGTTACTGTTCACTTACCATGCACAGTTTTCAAAATCGTCAACTTGGAATCGCTGATTCCTCAAAACATTCTCAAAATCCTAATTATTTCATGTGTTCAGATGGGATGGAAACAATTAAAATTAATAATTTAAGCAGTTTCAGTTGTTGGATATATTTTATTATTATATTTGGAGGTTGGCGTTTGCCTTTCCAGTCCATTCATCATCACCTCCTCAATTTTAAAAAACTTTATTGTTCTTGCACTGGCGTGGAACAGAGTGCGGTTCATTGCGTTGGTTTATCCTAAAGCAATTTTAAATTAAAAACCCATGCTCTTAGGCTTAATTTAATTAAAACAATTTTGTTTTGACCAAAAAAACATTATCATCATGTGAATCTTGCTGCTCATTTTACATAAATTTGACTTGGAAACTCAATGGAACTAAAGAATACTAATGGTAACCTCAAAGAGATAATGTTCGACATCCGTTTTTGGAGACGACTATATTCAGAGTTTGCAACAGAGCATTTCATAAGCGAAATTAAGTTAATTTTGCAATGAATAGGATTAATTAATGGCACCACCCTCTCATTTCTGTGCCCTTCCGCAACAACTCTGAAAGCGTTTAAATGAATGAGATTTTCTGGTAGAAATCAATTGTTTTACAGTTTCTCTATTTAAAAAAAAAAAGGTAAAAACAAAAAACTTTTTTTTTTTCTATTTTGAATAACATTGCAACAGTTTTTAAGTATTTGATGGTAAATTAAGTTGTCTAATAGAGCTTTTTTGGGGGTAACGTTTTTTTAAGTTGGCACGTTTTGACTAAGTGTATTTTGTCTGTTTAGGCCATCCAGCGCTTACGGGGACAGTCGAGAGCCCCGTCCTCGTTCTCGGTCCCCGGTGCATGGGCGAGATTCTCGAGACCACCGTGACAGTCGAGAGATGAGGGGAGATAGCCGTGAACCACGTCCCGGTCCACCTCGTGAGCACGAACCTAGAGCCACAGCCGATGACCGATACAGGGGGTCAGAGAGCAGGGAGAAAGATCCTTCCTACAGGTGCACACACAATGCATTTGATCTATTTTGTAATCTAATTTGCTTTCAGGTGACATTACATCATCTAAACAATATTATTGTGTTTCCACAGAGAGGAAGGGTATGATCGTTATTACCGTGCAGATTACGACTACTATCGGAAGAAAGAGGAGACGTACCCAGAGCGCTACAGAGAACCCTGGAATGGCAGGAGAGAGTCAGAGGGTTTGTTTGACATTTACAAGCATTCTGAAATAAAGCTAATATTTTGCATGAAGAAAGTTCATCCTATTTTGAAAATCAAGTGGGTTTTTTTTGCATTGTTTAATTTTAAGAAAATTCAACATGTTTCTATTTAACCCTTAAATGCATACCTCGGGTCTTTAGTGACCCGGGATGTCATTCACTACCCTCCTCCTCATTCATTTTTTAAAGTTAGACTTAAACCTTCTTGGTATTCCTCAATCGATTCATTATAAAGAATATAACATGAAAAAAAATCATAAAATTATAAAAGAATGCCTATTTTTGGAAAAAAATTGTATAGGGTCGCTAATGACCCGAGGTGTGTATCAGTGTACGTATTTTTTCTGCACAACAATAATTCAATCTTAGATGACGCAATACGTCCAATTCACCTTTATTCCACAATGTGGCAATGTCTGATACACAATGCTGAAGTGACGACTCTTTCAGGCAGAAAACGAAATAAGAAAAACATGAAATGGCTCAGTGATTTACTGCAGAGCAAGTACTAAACGCAATCAAATATGACTGTAACTGTCACTGGATGGATCTGGTGAAGCTGTTAGCGATCGAAATATTGATTTTGAAGATGTTAAAAATTATATAGTTCAGAGAATATCTTTGAGATCGCGAATAGGCTCATATTTGCTACCTCAAACCTAAAACTAGCGCATTATTTGCTGAATTTACCGGGAAATGAGCTCTGACGAGGACAGTGTTGATGGCATAAAACATCTGCTCAAACGGAGCCCTTTCAAGCTCCAAAAGGTAACAAAATACAATTTATTTTATTCTTCTGTAATTGTTACTCTAATATCAGAGGAGTTTTATATTATCGCGACAGGTAGAGATCCTTCCGTGTTAGATATAGATCCGGGTCGATAAAGAACCGAATATGTAAGAATGATTGGCGAAACAGTCATGCATTTAAGGGTTAAATAAACGTCAATGAAAGGCAGTACAACAAATACTACCATGACACCTTTTTTTTAGTTTTTGCGTTAACTGCATTATTGCCTTGTTCAGATTGTCAGTCCAAATCTGATTTTTGTGCTTATCCGATTGGAATCCGATCATATTTAGCGAATGTGAATGGCAAAAAAATCATGTGAAATGAGATTTTTACAAATTCGTTTTGAGCCACATTCATATGTTGTTTGAAATCCTATTTCTGGAATAGGAGTGGATTGGATTTTGTGGTTCAGTGTCATTGCCATAGAAAACAATGCAGATATTCTGGAAAACGAAAGAGCGGCATGTACACACAAATCGGATCTGAACAGTTGTGATACACAGTGTTGGACAGTCAGTAATTTAGATCAGATTCCAATTGGATACACACATATTCGGATTTAGACTGACAGTGTGAATGTAGACTATGAAAATATCACAGTGGAAAAATCTTTAAGATATTTTAATATCAAAATGTATAAAATATTTATTGTGTGATATGACAGTACAGGTACGTTCTTGGTTGTTTTGAGTTTCTCCTAAGTAGTGTTTCATTTGTGGTCTGTTAGCAGCATTGGTAATTCATTTGGGTTAGTTTATGGTTCTGAGTTGCATGACAACCTTTCCCGTGATGAGGCTTGCTAAGTGTTTATTTCTGAATTCACAGAAGAGCGCCTGCGTCCTGAAGAGCGTCGTAGGAACGAACTTTACCGTCAATATTACGAAGAGCTGCAGAGGCGCTATGATGCTGAGAGACCAGTGGATTGTTCCGTCATAGTCGTCAACAAGCTGCAAAAGTGAGTCTGTGTTCTTAAAGACTGATTAAAGCATCTTAAGAAATGATTTCCTAGAGACACCGTTACATTTTCTGCTCCGTGCAGGGAATATGCCGAGACAGTGGGCAGGAAGGTTCGGGATCTGGGTATGGTGGTGGATCTCATCTTCCTGAATACTGAAGTGTCATTGACCCAAGCTCTGGAGGATGTAAGTCGGGCTCGCACACCCTTTGCCATTATCATCACCCAGCAGCACCAAGTACATCGTTCCTGTACGGTCAACATCCTCTTTGGGACCCCGCAAGGTATGTATCCTTTCCACAAAGAGTTGATACTTGAGATTGATTTACTTGCATATCGGCGTTAAGCTGAAAATATCCAGTGTGACACCACAGTATATTATTAAACCTTTTTTGAGCCAATGTCTTCACTCTTAATATATAATATTGTGGATGTTCGTACTTCACTCCACTCTTTGACTACAATTCATATAAGCTACAATGAAGGTTTTACCACAATATTTCTTTTTTTCTTGTTGCAGAGCACAGGAACATGCCCATGCAGGATGCCATGGTGCTGGTGGCCCACAACTTTGAATCCTTTAAAGCTGAACACCGCACTAAGGAAAGGGATGAGATTGCGAGGAAGGCGGCCAAGATGGCCGACGATGTGCTGATGCGAGAACATGACAGAGAGGGCCATCCCGTCTCTCTCCTGACCCCCATCACACTGCTGTCGGAGGGCAGGTAGGTCAACTAATTTTCAGATTTTTAACGTTTTTGAAATAAGTGTTTCAAGGCTGCATTTATTGGATCAAAAGAACATTAAATATATACTGAAATATTATTACAATTTAAAATAACTGTTTTCTATTTGAATATATTTCACAAAGTAATTTATTCTTGTGATGGCAAAGCTGAATTTTCAGCATCATTACTCCAGTCTTCAGTGTCACATGATCCTTCAGAAATCATTCTGATATGCTGATTTGCTGCCCAAAAAACATTGCTGATTATTGTCAGTGTTGTCATGCTGCTTTATATTTTGGTGTTAAATATGATGGATTGTCTTTGTGTCTCTCAGGTTTATGACTCCAGATGAGTTGGCCAGGCTAATTGAATATCTGAGAGACAAACGTGATCGTCTTGTCAGAAGCAGTACTGATGCAGGTAACCATTAGTTTTAAACTCAGTGGGTCTCATTCATGAAACATTCGTAAATATACGAGTAAATATGTGAGTGATTTGCGCGTAAACAGACTTTCCCGAAAAACTCTCCTCCTGATTCACAAATACTTCGTAAACGTCAGAAGTGATAGTGAAATGTGTGTGTTTTAATGAATTCCAATCAGTCGTAAATGGGACGCGAGTGCACGTTCATTCTCAATTACCATAAATCCCGCCCATTAAATCCGACTGACAACTATATATGGGCATCATTTTATGACACCAAATGAAGAATTTTGGCCATTTTATAGGAAACAAGTTCCATAGTTTGCCCAGCCCTATTGAAATCAATTCATTATTTGATTAAAGTGCTCCGTTTGCAGATGCTATAGGTGCGTTCACGCGGCCTCGTAATTCCTGTAGTTACAAGATTCTAGCTTGTAAAAAGCGTTCACGTCCTCGTAGAGTTCGTAACTACAGTTTGTAAGCTGGGAGTTTTCTGAAAGCTCCCACATGTAACATGTGGCCACTACACCACCTGACCGCTGTAGATTGATTTATTAGGCGTTGATAGTGGTGCCATGGAAACGCATAATTTCCAGTCCAAGCACCAAAAGGACGTGAACAGCTCCGAATATAACGTCATTTCAAGATAGCGGTAAATACAAGGTGATGTGAACGCAGCTTATTACTGGCTCTCACAACAAAAGTAAAAAGGAAAAAACGTATGTGATTACTATATATAATATTTTTTTCAAAATGCTGTAAGTATGTAACTTATTAAGGTGATTTAAAATGCAGCCTTATTAATGAGCAAAACGTTCGGATGTTAAACGCACTATTTACGCGTGACTGGGAGCAGGTGTAGATTTCTTTCGTACCAACTAACATTTGGAAAATACGAACATTTTAATGTATCCGAAAATTTACGCCAGAACCACTTTACACACGATTTACACAACAATTCGTTCTGCTCTTGTTTCATGAATGAGACTCGATGTTGTATTATGCTGTTCACGCCATGTTGTATGCTTTCGAATCACTCTCGCAGTACTTTGTCACCTTAATCATACACTGTAATTACGACAGGGCATGAATGCACCTTTTCACGTTACCAATCAAGTCTTACCTTTCACTGTTTTGTTCTCTCAAGGATCACACCCTCCACCTGCGACCCACGAGCCCTCTCAGACGACACCGGCTCTATCTGTGCCAGCTCAACCCACGTACTCCAGCCTGTCCCTGCATTCCACCCATCTGACCGCTGCATCCACCCCTGCCCCCACCGCCACCAGCCAACAGCAAGAGCTTCAGGCTAAAATCCTCAGCATCTTCAACAGCGGCAGCGGCACATCTTCAGTGTCCAGCCCCGCTTCGGTACCCCAGTCGCAGGGTTACACCTCCAGCCTCGGCCCTCAGACCACCGGGCTCCAGTCTTCTCATGCTGCTGGCATACCCAAAATAGCTGCTGTCCAGCCACAGAGCATGATGAGCCCTCGGCCGTCCTTGAGGCCTCCTGGCGCTCGTATGCCGGGGCCGATCGGCCCTTCAAGGCCGGCTGTTACCGCCGGCACTGGGATCAACTTCGACAACCCCAGTGTGCAGAAAGCATTGGATACGCTCATCCAGAGCGGCCCCATTAACCACTTGGTGAATATGGGATCTGGGGGTCAAGGGCCACGGTCAGCGCAGGGAATGGGCCAGAGCATGGATCCACCACCCATGTCCCATTATTCCCGCCATTACTAAAATGAATAAATTTGACATGAATCGAGAAGTCGGCGTTGCTCTGAATCATCATAAATTATTTTTTGTCATTGTGATAACACAAACGTGTTGTGTGAAGTCATAGTTTTCTGGTTTTACGGTTTTCTTTTTCTTTTTACTCTAATGTGATAAATGAAACCTTTACAGAGCATGATTGTGTAATGCATCAATATATGGAAAAATTTCTGTTGTTTTATATGGAATTTGTGCATTGTATATACCAGCCAACTTCTGAATTAATAAATTCATTTTAGATACAAAAATTCTGATCTCTCTTCAATTCGTTTCACAGCTTCTCATTGTGTCTTAACTAGAAAGGCTGAAATACATCATTCTTGCCCAAATTTGCAGTCTGGGGTTTTGCAGTTCACCCAAAAAAGAAAATTCTGTCATTTATTACTCATCCTCATGTCGTTCCACACCCGTAAGACCTTTCGTTAATCTTCGGAACACAAATTAAGATATTTTTGATTAAATCTGATGGTTCAGTCAGGCCTGCATAGACAGCAATGGTACTTCCTCTCTCAAGATCCATTAATGTACTAAAAACATATTTAAATCAGTTCATGTGAGTTCAGTGGTTCTACCTTGAGAATGTTTTTATGCGCAAAAAAAAAAAACAATATATAGTGATGGCCGATTTAAAAACACTGCTTCAGAGCGTTATGAACCTTTTGAGTCTAATTATGATTTGGTTCACGTATCAAACCGTTAAACTGCTGAAATCATGTGACTTTGGCGCTCCGATGTACTGATTTGATTCATAACGCTCCGAAGCAGTGCTATGAAATCAGCCATCACTATATAAGTCGTTTTTTAGGCACAAAAAATATTCTCGTCGCTTTATAATATTAAGGCAGAACCACTGTACTCACATGAACTGATTTAAATATGTTTTTAGTACCTTAATGGATCTTGAGAGAGGAAGTACCATTGTTGTCTATGCAGGCCTCGCTGAGCCATCGGATTTCATCAAAATATCTTAATTTGTGTTCTGAAGATAAACGAAGGTCTTACGGGTGTGGAACGACATGAGGGTGAGTAATTAATGACATTATTTTAATTTTTGGGTGAACTAACCCTTTAATTGCTGAAAATCAGCACCTGTACATTTTGGGCAGTCGGGGAATTCATAGAAAATTGCGTAGTGTGTGATGGGCACAGACTCTGATATGTTTGAAATCTTAAACAGATTGCTAAACTGTTTTCATTTTTCATGTGTCTCCTACACTTAAATATGTTATTTATTGGCATCGGTGGTTCCATGAAGAATAACATTTAACATTCATGGAATCTTTCCATTCCATACATGGTTCTTTATGTTGGAAAAAGTTCTTCAGTTTATTAAAATAATCCAAATATATTATTTATATATATATATATATATATATATATATATATATATATATATATATATATATATATATATATATATATATATAAAGAACTGTTCACTAAAAATGGTTCTATGGCATCATTGCGAAGCCTATTCATTTCAACATGAATGAGTTAATTTAAATCCAAATTGACAACTGGACAACACTCATATAATGGGTTCATGTATCATACCATGTTCAGAACATTTGTTGTGGAATAATGCACATTGTTTCATTTTACGTATATATATATAAAAAATATATAAGCAATACATTAAAAAGTGAGCTAGTATTCTATTTTGAACACTGACTTTGTCCTAAACAACGAGCGACAGATATTTTCCCAGTTTGTGTGATTGTTTGGCATTGTGCACTTTCAGTGTGGATAAATTATTTGTTGTTGTGCCTGGTTTACATTAAATGCCAGATTAATCTTTTTTTTTGCGAAAGTTGACAACCTTAACTTAATAAAACACTTACTGGGATATGAATATATTGGTAAAACTTTACAATGAGGTTTTATTAGTTCATGTTAACTAAAGTAGTTATCTAAGAATGAACAACACAGCTAAAGTAATAAATAATCTTAATAATGTATTAGTAAATGTTGAAATCAACATTGTTCATGTCAGTTCACAGTGCATTAACTAAACAACGAACAGCTGAATTTTTTATTGACAAAGATTTACAGTAACAAATGTAATTACCTAAATATAAACAGTATTTAGTACACGAGGAAGATCTCAACACTTACTGTCTCTGCTCCAAAATCCAACCACAAACGCTTTGAGGAATTAATCAGAGGGAACTGGATTCAAGATGGCGGACTATTCAATAAAGAAGTCGACTGGTTAATCTAGAAATTTGTTTCGATATTTTCAGGGCTGCACAGAAAAACCCTCTCAGGAAAATCACAGACCCAGTTCAGATCTGGAAGTCTCTACTAATGACTTAATCAGGTGTGTGACATAAATGACACTCAAAATGATGATAGCTGCTGCGTCTCATTTCCGAGGCTGCGTCCTCCGGAGGTTGCATTTGAAGGCTGCAAACATCATCGAGGCGGTCTCAATTAAGAAAAGTAACCGTCAGATTGAAAAGTAATAAAGAAATTACAGTATTTTACACCTCACGAGGAATACGAGTCGAAAGTAAGAAATAAATTACAGTAGCCTATTTTACACCTCTCGAAGAATAACAGTTGATTTTATTGCGGTTCCTTTGCCTAAAGGGTTAACGTTAGTTCACCCAAAAATGAAAATTCTGTTATTTATTACTTACCCTCATATCGTTCCACACCCGTAAGACCTTCATAAATCTTCGGAACACAAATTAAGATATTTTAGTTTAAATCCGATGGATCTGTGAGGCCTCCATAGGGAGCAATGACATTTCCTCTCTCAAGATCCATAAAGGTACTTAAAACATATTTAAATCGGTTCATGTGAGTACAGTGGTTCAATATTAATATTATAAAGCGACGAGAATATTTTTGGAGCGCCAAAAACAAAACAAAATAACGACTTATTTAGTGATGGCCGATTTCAAAACACTGCTTCAGGAAGCTTCAGAGCGTTATGAATCAGTGTGTCGAATCTGCTGTTCGGAGCGCCAAAGTCACGTGATTTCAGCAGTTTGGTGGTTTGACACGAGATCTGAATCATGATTCGATACACTGATTCATTACGCTTAAATGAGACCGCCTCGATGACGTATGCAGACTTTAAAGGGATAGTTCACACAAAAATGAAAATTGTGTCATCATTTACTCACCTTCATGTTGTTGTGTGAATTTCTCTCTTCTACTGAACACAAGATATTTTGAAGAATGTAAACAAACAGTTGATGGACCTCAACAACTAACATAGCATGGGGAAAAAAAATACTATGGAAGTCAACCCAGGTGAAAAAAAGTACATTTCTATAATGTACTTAAAATGCTCTATTTTCGCACACTAATTTTGTACTTAATATGCTAAAAATTCTTCTTTAGTACTTCTTAAGATAATCTTAAGAACATCTCAACTGTGCTATTTTGAGACACCATGAAATATGAACTAAAATGGGCTTTTAAAAAATGTATTTATAGTACATTTGAACCCATAGTGTACTACAAGTGGTAACTATATTTTTTAAATACAGAGATAGTATATTAAAAGCACATTTTAGTTATATTTCATGGTGTCTCAAATAGCACAGTTGAGATGTTCTTAAGATTATCTTAGTGTGCGAAATAAAAGTAAATTAGTGTGTGAAAATAAAGCACTTTACGTACATTACAGAAATGTACTTTTTTTCCACCTGGGAATGGGGACCTTCAACTGTTTGGTTATTCTTCAAAATATCTTCTTCTTTTGTGTTAAGAAGAAGAAATAAATTCATACAGGTATGGAACAACTTGAGGATGAATTTTCATTTTTGGGTGAATCCCTTTAATGCACCGAACTGTAATCAAAATAAAGACTCCATCAAATAATCAGTAATAAAATGGTATTCGTTTATTGCATTTTGTGCTGACAAATCTATAAAATGGAATGGGAGTTTTGCAGAAGCCATAGAGATAAAGCATTTGAAATGTAAGATAAAACTACATTATTTTCTTTATGTACCATAAAACACAATAGAGAATACTCATTATTTATCTTTTTAAAATATTCAACTTACACTGACACAAAAAATAAACACCTCAACACTAACTAGTTCTGCTATATTTACAGGACCCTCATCCACCCTTGCCTGTGGTCCCAGATCTGCTGTGTGTACGTCATGGTACACACACACACACTCACACACCACTGAAAAACACACAGAAACACACTACATGGCAATATGACCATAAAACCCTGAAACAGACAAAAAAAAAAAATCTACTTGTGAAAGATCTGAAAATCATTTCTTCTCCACTACATTCCCTTTCAAATACAAAATGTTTTCATTTCAAATGAATCAAAAACAAGCCTGAGGGATTCAGCCATTTTCCATGTAAAACTAATGTTTTGTTCTAGAATTAATTGCAATATCATTTGCAAAATCCATTTCAAGTACTGAATAGCCCGTAGCGAGCGACTCAATGACTCTCGCATGTTCTGCAATCAGCCGTTCAGAGAAGCAAAGCCAAGACAAAGCATAATTAATTTCTCTAGATGTCTTGGGTCTAACTTGCAGCCATGCTGTAATAAAGCAACAAGCCATTTTTATACATAAATAATGGTCCAATCAAATTAGTAGGGGAGTCACTGTTTTATAAAAATTTGGTGTATACATTTTCAGCCAGTCAAATTATATCTGGCTAGACTAAATCTTGAGATACTATTAATAATGAAATTAAAAAATTATCAACCATAAGCATTGCACTTTTAGAAGATTATTTCACATATAGCTGCCAATTTGATCATTTAAGGCATGAGTAGAAACTGAAAAAAATAATGATGTTACAGCTTAACATAACAAACCCTCGAGTTTCTTTTTAATTCATTCAGAATGACAGTTTGCAATAGACTAAACACATATCCAGGTTAACATAAATAACTTTGGTAATCAGTTCTTCTTTAAATTAATGAACTCAGTGGTAAAAGCAAAACGGTCTTCGTCTTGGCTAAACTACCTATAGTAAAAATAGACCCCATTAACCAATCAATATTCATTCACACTAAGATACTAGTGGATCCAAAGAAATCGTTGTGCACAACAAGAACACCAAACATCTGGTAAAAATAACACATTTACAATCAAAACAACTGAAATAAACATAATACTGTATATCACAAAACATTTAAATATTTATATATATATATTTATATTAGCTTGTTCAGGATAATGTGCATGCGTTGAACAGGACAACGGACCCGGGTCCTGGCTCTATTTCAACTGGTTCAGATGGATTTGATTCAGATTTCAACATTTGGACCCTATCAGAGCTCGCATGTAAGAAGAGCTGTACCGTTTTCACCAAAGTTACTGGAATGTCAAGCAAAACAAATACAAGCCTTCAAGTGACCTCAGAGATAAACGTCATGGGACTAAACTCTTGAAAGTAAAGGTTTCGATACGAACCACAAGGGTTTTATACAGTCTGGTGCCATTTTAAGATCTTGTTGTTCTTAAAGGATTAGTTCACTTCAGAATTCAAATTTCCTGATCATTTACTCACCCCCATGTCATCTAAGATGTTTCTTTCTTTCTTTCTTCATTTTTGAGGAAAACATTCCAGGATTTTCCTCCATATAGTAGACTTCACTGGGGTTCAACGGGTTGAAGGTCCAAATGTCAGTTTCAGTGCAGTTTTACATGATCCCAGACGAGGAATAAGAGTCTTATCTTGAGAAACCATTGGGCATTTTGTAAAAAAATAAAAATGTATATACTTTTTAAGCGCAAATGCTCTTCTTGAACAAGCTCTGTGATGCGCCATGCATATGTAAATATGTTGGAAAGGAAATCTCATTTTCTCCAACTTCAAAATCATCCAACATCGTTGTTTTACCTCTTTTTTGTAAAGGCCGTTTGTTCAGTTTGTAGACACTGGATCAGTACTTCCACCTACGTCACGCGTGACCTTTTCAACGTGATTACGTTATGCGTGGAGCATCACAGAGCAGTGCAAGACTAGCATTTTTGGTTAAAAAGTATATAATTTTTTATTTTTTTAGAAAATGGCCGATGGTTTCTCTAGATAAGACTCTTATTCCTCATCTGGGATCATGTAGAGCTCTTTGAAGCTGCACTGAAACTGACATTTGGACCTTCAACCAGTTGAACCCCAGTGAAGTCCACTATATGGAGAAAAATCCTCAAAAATTTGTTTTCGACTGAAGAAACAAAGACATGAACATCTTGGATGACATGGGGGTGAGTAAATTATCAGGAAATTTTAATTCTGAAGTGAACTAATCCTTTAAAAAAAAAGAACCCAGAAACCAAAACAATGATCTGAAGAACCTACGATATATGAACATTTCAGATCTTTGCTGAACCTAAAATGCTGCAAAGAACCACGAATAAAAACTTTATTTTCAAGAGTGAAGGATTGAAGCTAGATTCACTTTTTTTTGTTTCTTTGTTTTTTTGGTGAGAGCATCCAGTGGCACGGGTCAAACTTCAGAACCAAGCACAGACTGTTATTCAGAGCCCTTTTTGTTTCCGAGATGTGTCGAACGCCTCGATATTCCTTGGCAAAGGAATACAGAACACTTGATTTCATTTTTGCTACACACAAGCCAGGTATTCATCATGAGATGGTGAATAAAGGAAAAAAGATACACTGTGAATGTGGTGTGTCCACTGTCAGTTTGAATAGAGCCAAGCCCAGCAGTGGAAGCGCTTCTTTATAGTCTTTAATCAATATTTATACGGTGATCACATCGATACAGTGTTCGTAGGTTTGGAACAGTGGAACGATGAAGGGGGTGAAAAGCGGGAGGGAAATGTCACCACATCAACTCAGTGATTCGTATTAGAAATATATCTTCTTCTTTTTTTTTGTACATCTACGTATACTCTTTTTGTAATTTTCAATAAATTACAAGAAATGCTAGAAATTCATGCCAAATAAACAGCAAACACACATGTTTTTTTAATTTTTACAGCATAATAAAATCAGTAGGTTCAGGTAGTATGTTACTGCAGCGATCTGCGATACACACTCTCGCCACTAGAGGCATCAGCACTGAAATGGATCTGGCATGCTCATGATTCTGCCAACTCAATCGTCACTGTCATCATGGACGTAAATAATGTTAACTTTGTATAAAGTGCATTTCTATCTCAGCCACCATAGAACAGATGTGACGCACACTCTAGCATACGAAGCGCGCCGATGAACTACGTGGTTCATGACTATTCTACAAGAAGCAGACTCATGAGCGAACTAGCAACTAAAAATACGGCATACATACCATTTCCTGTCAAAATAAATATTGCACGTTACCGCTGAAAACAAAAAAAGTTTGTAGACCATTTTTTTTCGGTGTGTTCTAAAAGCGTCCTAATAAACACAACAGGGAACGACGACCCTGTAGCTACAGTGTCTCAAGAGCGACTTTATATACAAAGCCAAAAACAACTTGCAAGTATCCTGCTAATTTAAGTGTACACATTGCCTGGATATACACAGAGTCACTGCTGAGTCGTGGCAACAATCGGAAAAAGCCGCCATGACATCACAAAAAAAACCCTGCCCAATTTTTACTCAAAACTAGCCCAAAACTAACCCAATTGCGTTTCGGGGGGGGGGTAAAATCCGCATTTTGGTGGGTTCCCCTGGTAAAATTTGCATTCCAGTGGCTAAATATCGTTATTTGGGGTCGCTTCAACCCACGGACATGAAAAACAACCCACAGCAAAAGTGTTAAAGTAACCCAATTCCACAGGAAAACCGCAGATTTGGCAACACTGCTTGACATTTTTCAAGGAACTGCTGTTTTCACATTACGAAAATTAAAACACATTTTTCTGACAAACACCATGCAAACAGGAGAAAAACAAAGCATATCATAAGTGTTTGTCAAAAACATCTAAACTAATTGTCGAAACGTCATCAGAGGCTCAGTCTACGCAGGCAGTACTTCGTTAAAAACGTGGCGTTTCGATGCACATTTTGCGTTTTGTTCAGATTCAGTGAATGTTGTTTTCACTTGAAATTACCACTGTTCAACGAAATGAGGAATTATAAAAGAAACAAAACATGATAAAGCTGATTATATAAGGCTGAAGTCGTTTTCGATGCAAACGCCAGGACTGGTATGCAAACTCGGCGTCAACCCCTCCCCTCGTAAATATACCTTTAAATATTTATTCTTTTCCTCTATGTACACGAACAATCCATATATATTCATACACTAGCAGCATCATTCATATCTTATGAGAGGTTTTCCCATGTTTAAACATAAAAGAATCTGTAATATCTTTGTAAACTACTGTATATACTTCTACTACTGTATATATCTTTTAATTATATATGTGTGTGTGTGTAGATATATATATATATATATATATATATATATATATATATATATATATATATATATATATATATATATACACACATCTGTTGGCATTTCTGTAAAAAAAGACTATAAAAGCCTATATCTCTACAAAAATAAATAATGCAATGAATTTATGATTTCCCAATTTCACATATATTCTACTCTTAAAAATACACTTTCTGATCTAAACTGAAGACTGAGGATCATCTCTAAATAATTATGCATCTCATTTTGTGATTTGGCAAATACATTACAGTCGCACTGCATAGAGTTCAGATTTATGGTTGTTTTTTGAACCATCATGCTTTTACTAGTGTGATAACAGCTCAATCTAATGCTGCGTTCACGTCGCTTCAGAATTACTGTAATTGCCAAACGACAACGATTCTGAGCTGTTTATGGACTCAGAAATGATTTGCTACTATTGCAAAGCCCATAATGCTAAAATGGATCCATGTGTGGCTTTGTTGATAATGACAGCAATCTACTTCTTCAGAATCACATAAATTCACTTCTCGCAACAGCACAGTATCACAAAATGACATCTCAAAATGTTGAAGCCACTGCCATTTTGGATGTTTTATATGAAGTTGGATCCTTCATATAATATCATTTGTTAAAGAAATTAGTCAGTAACTAATAAAGTGAATGCAGCATTAGTGTTTAAAGTGGCAATGTTATCAACATTTGTTTCTATTGACAACTTCACATTTTCATTCATATGGCACGAGTGAAATCAAAGTTTGGCAATACAATCAGATAGGATAATACTCTATATATAGCTCTGTGACATTTCCGGTGTATCCCACCAAGTTCAATATAGATTTTATCTATGATATAGCTAATTTATACAGATTTGTCTGTAAATGCAACAAACATAGAGGTTTTCTTTATAGCGAAATGGGAATAAAACTAAAGAAATGGGCAACTTTCATTTGCTCAAGGATGCAATTCGCGCACACATGCACGCACACACACGCACGCACACGCACACACACACGCATTCATTTAATGACTCCACAGACTCATTAAATCATTTGTTACACAGTGGCTGTCAGTGCAGGTTGAGTGCTTGTTGGGGAGGGGAGGTTTGGTACCGTAGTACACTTCAAGCCGCCATAGTGAAGCCTGTAGTCGCACAAAACACCCTGACCCTGTAAAGGCCAATTCACACCGCACCAATAGACGCCGACAGACACTTCGTCTGGTTTTGTCGGATCCCTGTCAAAGTCTGCTGCCGTCTGTCAGAGCTTGTTTTCGCCGATTGAACATGCTGTAATCTGGTCTGTCGATACAGTGTGAATTGGCCTTAAGACAACAGCATTTCTTCACAAAATCTTCGGTTATTTCACAATAAAAATACAACAATTTTAAATAATGCCTTATACACTATTTACACTACTATTGGCTGAGTAATTTTTTCTTTGTCTGTCTTTTTTTTTTTTTACCTCATTCTTTCACTAATTACAGTGTTGGTTACACTGATAGACTCTTGTTCACTGCTTTGCTGTCAAACAGCAAGTCACACACCCTGCCAGCCTTGTTTTTGGCACATACTGTGACTGTATTTGGCAGGGGGATAGCTAGGAACGACCAAAAACATGGAGGAGGTCGATGAGACAAAACAAACACAGAACAACAGGTCTTTGTGCAGAGGAACCTGCTTAAAGTCAACATGAAATGGCTTTCGCAAACCATTTTACTTCTGTAATAAGCGAAACTTGGGAAGATATCCAAAAAATGGGCTAGAGATTTGATTGAGGGTTGAAAAATAAGATGGAGTTGTTTCAGAGGTTTTTAGAGGAATTTTTATATTTTGATTACAAAGACAAACATTTTTTTTTTTCTTTCGAGAAAAACATTGCACCAATGAATCGTTTACAAAAGTAAATATGTCCAAGTTTGATTTCATGTTGACTTTAAACTTCACATTTCACAGTTCACATTAGTTTTTTTTTTTCTTGAATAAACTCATTATTAATCTTTTCACATTTAACGAAGCTGCAGACCAAAAGGATTGAGTTCAAACCATTAAAAAATCTTTTCCCAAGGTTATCAGGAGATCGTTCTCTATCAGAGCAGAAATATTTCACAGCATCTCTGGCGTAGTTATGAATGTTGAATCCTTCTTCACTGGCATTGCATCCTCTTCTTTAAAACAAATAAATAAAAACAAATTAAGCCCAACCCACCCGCTTCTCCTGATTGGGTGAGAGCAGTGATTGACAGATGATGCAGGAAAGCTACAGCAGAGGGGGCATTGAACAAATACCCACTGACATCAACAGTGCACTTCATTGAACAGTAAAGTGTTAACGAGAGTAGCGCCAAGAAGAGCGATGTTTGGCCGGTGAGAGCTTGGCAGACCAGTAGAACAAATGAAGCTGGTTGACTGAAGGAAATTCTGGGATATTGCTTGGGTGACACTGGGGAAGGGGGGCAAATGGGATGGAGTGACGTTGACAAGTTTCTTAAGAGTAGATGGTGATGACCTCGCGACCTCCACCACGCACAAGGAGGACCCGGTTGAGACCTTCGGTTAAAACCTCCATGAATTCCATGTCTGATTGATGGAGAGTCAAGGAAACGAGAGAAGCTGTAAGAGATACATACAGATGCAGACACTACTTTTACAGTATGCAAATATGGTGTACAGTATGTAAATTATATGTGTAGCCGCTCCAGTTCCCGCTCTAAGCGGGACTCAAACCCGGGCCTGTCCGAATGAGAGGAGGCACTCTAACAAGGAGGCTAAAGACCACAGTCTCTAGCACCAGTTGCTAGAGCGCCTCTTGAGATCAGGGGAGTGAGGTTTACATGCACAGCTCTTACCGGCCTATGTGTGTTAAACTCACCCTCCTAAATCACACTTGCATCCGGGTCACGGTACCAATGTAACCCCTCCTGTTCGAACCACCCGCTCTAAGCGGGACTTGAATCCGTATCACAGCACCAATGTAGGCCCTCCTATTTGAACCGATCGCTCTAAGCGGGATTCAAACCCGGGCCTGTCTGCATGGAAGGTGGGTGCTCTAACAAGGAGGCTAAAGTCTGCAGTGTCTAGCACCAGTCGCTAGAACGCCTCGTGAGATCAGGGGAGTAAGGTTTACACACACAGCTCTTATCAGTCTACATCTGTTACACTCACCCCCCTAAACCTCACTCCCATCTCGGTCACAGCACCAATGTAGCCCTCCCGTTCAAACCGCCAGCTCTAAGTGGAACTCAAACCTGGGCCTGTCTAACAAGTAGGCTAAAGACCGCAATCTCTAGTGTCAGTCATTAGAGCACCTCTTGAGATCAGGGGAGTGAGGTTTACACATACAGCTCTTACCAGCCTATGTCTGTTAAACTCGCCCCCCAAACCTAACTCCCATCTGGGTCACGGCACCAATGTAACCCCTCCTGTTCAAACCACCCGCTCTAAGTGGGACTCGATCCTGGGTCACGGCACCAATGTAGCCCTCCTTTTCAAACCGCCAGCTCTAAGTGGGACTCGAACCTGGGTTTGTCTAACAGGGAGGCTAAAGACCGCAATCTCTAGTGTCAGTCGCTAGAGCACCTCTTGAGATCAGGGGAGTGAGGTTTACACGTACAGCTCTTACTGGCCTACGTCCGTTACACTGACCCCTTAAACCTCACTGCTATCCAGGTCACGGCACCAATGTAACCCCTTGTGTTTGAACCCTGCTCTGAGCAGGACTCAAATCTGGGTCACGGTACCAATGTAGCCCCTCCTGTTCAAACCGCCCACTCTAATACCCCCTTTCCACCAGCACGAACCGGGTGCTAGTTCAGAGCTAGTGCTAGTGCCAGTTCGGAGTTGGTTCAACTGACGAGCCTTCAAAGAACCGGTTTCCCTTTCCACGGGCTAGAGAGCAGCACAGAGCCAGGTCTTACGTCACTATATATGTCTCATATTTCACAGCAAAGCTAGCGCCGCAGCGCCAAACACAAACACACCAGGCTCGTTTGAGATGCATCGGCTTCTCGCATAGCAATCGGCACATGACATCAAAGCTCCACGAGAACGATCCAAAAGCACAAGGAGTCGAATGCCCTACAAACGCTCCTACGGATCCGCAGCACCCGCCGAATCGGTCCGCGCTGCTCCGATGCATCTCGAACAAGCCCTCTATCAACAATCGCGGATGTTTCACTACTGTTCATGCTCATGGCTTTGTGAACCTACATCAGCATCCAAACATGGCTCGCCGTAATTTGTATATAGATTGAGATTACAATCGTGCTGCTATTAGCTTTGTGTGTCGAAAGACAAAGAACTGATTTGAAACTAGGCTCTGGCTCCGAACCAGCACTCAAACTGCCTTGGTGGAAAAGGGGTATAAGTGGGACTCGAACCCGGGTCTGTCAGCACAGGAGGCGGGCGCTCTAACAAGTAGGCTAAAGACCGCAGTCTCTAGCATCAGTTTCTAGAGCACCTCTTGAGATCAGGGGAGTGAGGTTTACACGTACAGCTCTTACCGGCCTACGTAAACCCCCCTAAACCTCACTCCCACGGCACCAATGTAACCCCTCCTGTTTGAACTGCCTGCTCTAAGCGGGACTCGTATCCAGATCAGATGGAGAACCTGCGTCTGGACCTGACTACAACGTAGCCCAGGAGACAATGGGCCTAAAGATCCAATTCTGGCTGCATCTATAATTCAGATTTTTAATCCCCGTATCCGCTTACATATATTTATATATAATCGATTTTTAATCTCTATAATAAAAATGTACAATTCAGATGTTGATCTCCATATACATTTACATATATATATCTTCCAAGGGGTTTTTTCCCTCCTAGGACTTTTTTCCCAGTGCTAGCACGCTGGGTTTTTCTCCTAGGGGGTTTTTTCCACCCCTGGAAGTCAGCCGACATTGGCTTAATGTAGCACCATCTTGTATATGTTACATATTACCACGCTTGTTTGTACAGTTTTAACCACTTCCCTTTTTTTCTGTGCTTCTAATATGTAAAGCTGCTTTGAAACAATTACCAATTGTAAAAGCGCTATATAAATAAATTTGACTTGACTTGACTTGACTCAAACCCAGGTCCACCGACATGGGAGTCATGTGCTCTAACAAGGATGCTAAAAGGGAGTGATGAAAACAATGAGACAATGTAGCACAAAAAATTAGCATAGCATTGATCAAGATACAGTTCTCGTCGCCGCTTCTGTTTTTTGGTGGTCCAGGCATATTGAGCAGGACTAGTTTGGCCTCTTGGGATTTCTTAATGATGACTTCATTGAGTCTGAGTGCGGTGTGCATGCGCCTCACATTGGACTGGTTTCTAAAAACAAAAACATTGACGATAAGTTCTCAATCATTCATCAACATCAGTGAGTGTTAATATATGTATCGCAGTCAGAGGTGTATCTATACTCACAGATTTTCCCACTCTCTGTGGCATGACAAAGAAAGAAAAAAAGAGTATAAAAGTGTGCAATGCAAAACCGAGTCCTCATTTAAACCTTAATGCACTTACGGTTTCATGTTGAAGAAGTCTTTGATGGCCTCCGGTGTGGTGGCTCCTATAGGTTTGGCCTGCTCTCCATCACACTTGGCTTCAGTCCATGTCATCTGAACGGCCGTGCCGGGCGTCTCGGCCTCTGCGGTGGGGGACTGGGGCGTGGCCGGGGTGGGCGGGTTGGTACTCTTGTCATGAATGAGCTGTTCCTGTTGGGATGGGGACACAGGGACAGACTGAGAGGGCAGGACCGGCACATACGTACATATGGAGAATGTCAGGGCAAAAGAGAGGGAAAAGATACAACTGTTAATGTGCAGAGATTAAAAGATTTTAAATAAATAAAAAATGATTAAATTATGAATAAAACAATATTAATTAAATCAAAACAAAATAATAAAATCAAATAATTACAATAAAAATTACAATACAAATTAGACTTATGATTACAATGACAATGAAAATGACTGCTTTATAATTAATGATAATAATAAATAATAAATTATTAAATAAAATGAAATTACAATAAAAATGTAATTATGATGATGACAATGAAAATGACTATGCTTTATAATTAATGATATTAATTAATTATTGTTAAATTAAATAATAAATAGTAAAAATTAAAAAATTACAATAAAAATTACAATAAAAATGAGATTATAATTACAATGACAATGAAAATGACAATTATTGACAGTAATAAATAAATTATTATTAAATAAAATATTAAATAGCAAAAAATGAATTAAATAATAAGATCATTTTAAAAAAGTAACTGATTTATTGACTGATTAATTTTAATATTTAAACTGAACCGTTTTGTTTTTTAGAATTAAATTAATACAAATTAAAAATAAAATTGCAATAATTACCATGTATTTATTTTCATTAAAATGATAAGTTTAAAGTAAATATTTATTTATTTGCTATTGCTAATTGTTTCTTTTTTAAAATAAAATAAAATAAAATAATGAAAAATAATGAATTACGTCATATTAAATACTTAAAATGGCATTTCTTTTAAATAAAATATATATATATATATATAATATATATTAAATTATATGAAATAACTTTTGAGAAACAGAGAGAGAGAGAGAGAGATGGATTCATTACTCTGGACTGCAGAGATATCAGACAAATCTGCCAAGTTGAGATCACAGCATGTTGAGAACACAAGCCATTGCCATGTAAGATGAAAACGGTAAAGTCATTCATGATATCTGAAGACACGATTACAAGCACAGAATGAAATGAGCATTGACTCCTCATGCTGTACCTCCTCTTCTGGTTTCTCCTCTTTGCTGCTGGCCGCAGGTTCCTCGGTCACACTCAGCTGGGTTGTGACCGCGGCCGGGTTCTTGCGACGGATCGAACCACGAGAGCTGTCAGTGATGCTCTGGATCTGAAGGGAGGGGAAAGATGGAGAATATTCATGAGACAAAGCCCCGCCCACCAGCAGCGATGTCATGCATAACCGCGTTTAAAGTGCAGTATTAACAACTGCATTTGCATACTGTGATGTAATATTATAAGGTTAATGAGATATATTCCTATCATCTGTAAAAAATACAGACGTATAGTTTGCATTGGAAATGTAACATGCAAGTTGTGTCGGGTCATCAGGAGTGAATGTTTTGAGGATGGACGTCTACCTCGCGTTCACGCTCAGTCTTGGTGAGGTTGATCTGCTTCAGGATCTGAGATCGCTGCTCCATCACCAGGGTCTTCTCATACGTGTACGCTGAGATATCACTGTCGTGCTGAAGACAGAGGAGAGAGATGCATATAGATGCAATAGCCTTCAAGAGTTGCTCATAAAGAAGGGACATATTGTGTACAGTTCATAAAGTAATAGCCGACCCAAATATAAATATTTTGTCATCATCTGCTCGACTTACACGAACCGTTGTCCGTTGTTATCAAGTGCTTGAAATAAATTTAATTTGATAATTTGAATAATTATGGCATTTTTTATAAAATGTTATACTATAATTATGAATTTACTACAGCATAATTGTTCGCCGAACATTTTAAATATATATTTAAATATGAAATATATAATCCTGGTTAATATCTGATTCAATCTGCTCACCTTCATGTCGGACGAACCCTGTAAGATAAACTTTTCAACTTAAATGTCGGACTGTTCGTCTCACAAAGCTTATGAATACTTGAAATACACGACACGAGTAGTAGAAACATGAGCAAGTACATGCATATCTTGAATAAGTTATTTTAAATATATATTATTTTTACTGATTTGAGACTTTTGTTTCATAACGTGAAGCTGTTTTTGCTCTGATGTCAGACATATTATTCATTTGTTATGCATAATAGTTCCATAAACAGAGAAATGATAAATCACATATTTAATAAAATATATTTAATTATATACTGTATAGCAAAATATAAATCTAAATATTTTTAATTTAATGATTTTTATTTATTCTACAGAGAACTATGCAATACAATTTTCCACCACTGATCAAGAGTAAACAGAAAAGTTCAGAAAAGAACCAAACTTTGAAAACATTAATTGTGCGCAATAAGACCAAGATATATTTATTAATAAAGTAAAACGTGTCAATAGCTATGTTTCCATCCAAAGTTACGAATTTAAAGGGATAGTTCGCACAAAAATGTGACCCTGGACCACAAAACCAGTCATAAGTTGCACGGGTATATTTGGAGCAATACGTTGTATGGGTCAAAATTATTGATTTTTTTTTTTCTTTAAATGCCAAAAATCATTAGCATATTAAGTAAAGATCATGTTCCATGAAGATATTTTGTAAATTTCCTGCCATAATTAGATCAAAAATATATTTTTGTGAGTGGATATGCATTGCTAAGGAACTCATTTGGACAACTTTGAAGGTGATTTCGATTTTTTTTGCAAAAATGCTTTATGAAGCGTTGGAGATTAATATTTTGTAAATAAAGTGGTAAATTTTTTGTTTTTGCTCAAACAAAGCACTTGCATCGCTTCATAAAACTGAGGTTAAACCACTGGAGTCACATGGATTACTTTTATGATGTCTTCACTATCTTTTTGGGTTTTGAAAGTGGTAATTGCGTAGAAAGACTATCAATGGAGGGACAGAAAGCGCTCAGATTTCATTCAAAAAGATCTTCATTTGTGTTCCTAAGATGAACTAAAGTCTTACGACAAACCAACATTTATACTACATTGCCTCATTTTTTTTAATAGAATTTATGCACATCTTGGCATTTCCAGTGTTTTTTTATGCGATATCGCAGAATGCTATCGATTACCATCTCCACCACTTCCACTGCGGCGTCTATGCGCAGGTGATACAAGAAGGTCGTCAGGTCCTTCTTCATCTGGATGCTGTTGTCGTCCATCTGGGCCACAGTGAAGATGCGCATCTTGCACTTCCTCCAAACCTACAGAACATCATCCACAGACGTCAACAACGGCCGCCATGTGAGCTGCAAACTGCCGCCGTATGATATGACTTAACTATGCATCATTCGGATAGAAGATAAATGAGGATGTACCTTGTGCTGGCGGAGGAGGAACGGGAGCAGCATCAGCATGCCTCCATCATGTACGATCCACCAGACGTCAATGTGACCCTCTGTGAAGCGTTCTCCGTTCGATGGGAAGGCCGAGATGTTCTTGGGCACCAGCAGGGCTTTACTGGCAGCGGTGGTTTCTCTTACCAGCTCTGTAATGAAGACACTTATATATTTATTATTTACATGCAAGCATATATTATTTTTACTGATTTGAGACTTTTGTTTTTGGGCATTTCATAATTTGAAGCCGTTTTTGCTCTGATGTCAGACTTAATTTGTTATGCATAATCTGAGTGCTCGGTTTATTTCTGTGAAGGTCCAAATACAAACAGAAAATGAAGCACATATTTTAAAAGATGTAGTAAAACATATTTAATTGTAAAAAAAAAAAAATTATTCTAAAAAAAACAAAACAAACAACTTTAATGGTGATCAAAACAAACAAAAAAAAAAAGATTAAGTACAATAAGACTAAGAGTTATTTATTAAAAAAGTTAAAAAAGTTTTTTTTTTAAATTAACTTACCCTTACTATTATAACTAAGATTAAACAATAGAATTTAGCATAAATATATGTACATTTAAATATATTTAAAATATATTTTTATAAATAAAACTACATTTATATTAATAAATATATATATTAACATATAATTCTACAAATAACTTATTATATAATTAAAATAATAACTGTGCTTACAAATAAAATTTAACAAACATGTATATTTAAATATATTTAAAATATACTTATATAAATATTTTTATATTTATAAATATATGTATATTGTAAGAATAATTAATTATATAATTAAAATTATATCTGGACTGTACTTAAAAATAAAATGTAACAAACATGTATATTTAAATATATTTAAAATATACTTATATAAATATTTTTTATATTTATAAATATATGTAAATTGTAAGAATACAGGAATTATATAATTAAAATCATAACTGTACTGTGCTTAAAAATAAAATTGACCAAACATGTATATTTAAATATATTTCAAATCTACTTATATAAATAGTTTTATCTTTATAAATATATGTATATTGTAAGAATAATCAATTATATAATTAAAATAATAACTGGACTGTGCTTAAAAATAAAATTGAACAAACATGTATATTTAAAAATATTTAAAATATACTTATATAAATATTTTTATATTTATAAATATATGTATATTGTAAGAAAAATCAATTATATAATTAAAATTATAGCTGGACTGTACTTAAAAATAAAATGTAACAAACATGTATATTTAAATATATTTAAAATATACTTATATAAATATTTTTACATTTATAAATATATTTATATTGTAAGAATAATTAATTATATAATTAAAATAATAACTGGACTGTACTTAAAAATAAAATGTAACAAACATGTATATTTAAATATATTTAAAATATACTTATATAAATATTTTTATATTTATAAATATATGTATATTGTAAGAATAATTAATTATATAATTAAAATTATAGCTGGACTGTACTTAAAAATAAAATGTAACAAACATGTATATTTAAAAATATTTAAAATATACTTATATAAATATTTTTATATTTATAAATATATGTATATTGTAAGAAAAATCAATTATATAATTAAAATAATAACTGGACTGTGCTTAAAAATAAAATTGAACAAACATGTATATTTAAATATATTTAAAATATACTTATATAAATATTTTTATATTTATAAATATATGTATATTGTAAGAATAATTAATTATATAATTAAAATAATAACTGTACTGTACTTAAAAATAAAATGTAACAAACATGTATATTTAAATATATTTAAAACATACTTATATAAATATTTTTATAAATATGTTTAGTGTAAGAATAACTGAATTATTTAACTAAAATAATAACTATTTAAAAGTAAAATATATAACTATAATACAATGTAAATTATATAACAATAAATATATGTAAATACAATACAGTACAGTGTTTATATTTAATTCACTGGATTATCAAAAAAAAAAAAGAAAAAAAAAAAGCATAATCTCATGGTTTTGTGCTAAAAGCAGCTATATGATCAAATATACCATACATTATACCATGATTTCAGATTTTGTTCAATCCTAATCAACTGTATTCACATCAACACCTGATAAGGATCAGCTGATAAACACTTGTATTCAGCAACTATTTCTGTAAGTATTCATTCCAAATCAGACATAATTAAACCGTCACTCATTTCCTTTTTTGGATGCACAAGTGAACATCTGTGGTGTCAGACGTGAAGCTGCACCTGCTCTGTCTGGTCTCACAGTTTAGCTGCAATAACACTGAACAGACTCACACTTACACATATGATGTAATGAATTTAACACAGCTGCCACAGCGCAAACCAAAGCCTTATACATTCAAGAGGCGTAAATTCAATCTCACAAAGCCAGAGGACAATTATACCGCTCAGTTAAGTTTTATCTATCAACTTTGTCTCAGATGTGTTTCCTTAAATACATTAGGAATACACACAAATGAGCTGCTTTACAGTAATGATTTGATAAGAATTAGATAAGAGTTCATATTCAGATCATTCAGATTCATGTGAGATTACTTAATCCAAAATCGTTATTTTTTTTTTAGTTTAAGAGAAACAATTGAGCAATAAAAGAGATCTCATTTGTGATTCTTCTTTGTAATAGGAAGAAATCACAATTAATCACACCTGACATTACATTTTTTAATATATTATATCATAATAATTTCACATTTAATCTCCAAATTAAAGCAGAAACAACAAAGACAAACACTTCACAATCTTCACTGCATAATTTAGATTAAAATACAGATTAATTTTTAATGAAAGCTACAAAAGTGATTCAGTTAAACGCAGTTAGTGATGTTCTTTTGTTCTTTGATTAACATTAATGGCAGATTGTAGCAGGTTAATTAGGCTGCTGTCACTTTAAGATCTGACGTGATGCAGATCTGGCACTCTTTAAGCTCATTTAAGAGGATACTCGACAAAGAAGGTACTTTGGGATACTTTTTGCCCGAGAATTCAATGCAGCTGGAAATGGTGCTTCTGTCCCTCACCAATGAAGTTTCTCCAGCTCTGATGATCCTCGGCCTGTTTCCAGTTGCGTGGCCAGCTGGCCAGAACGGTGTTGTGTTGAAGACCACCCAACCCTCCGGCCTGGACCAAGTGTGATGTGGCGTCCCTCATGTTGGAGGAGATGACAACCTGACAGAAGCCCTTCACCTTCTCCGTCTCCATCAGCTTCCTCAGAGACTGTGAGATTGCAAAAAGAACATTAACCCTGATTCGAACATGCCTATGGTGTCCAAAAATGCTGTCTTACTAAATGTGTCTGTGTGTTTCTATGTGTGTCACCTGTTCGGCCTGCTGCCCCTGAGGAAGGTTCTCCAGGTAAGTTCCCTCCAGCGCTGCGCCCACGATGGTCAGACCCTTCCCAGCCTTCAGCTGACTGGTCAGAGACAGCAGACGCGGCTGCTCCGCATTCAGTTCAGAGTCCATGCTGACCAGGACTAATATCTGAGGTCTGTGGAGAATGAAAGCAGAATTTACAACATGTTTCTCAATCTTTAAAAAGATTAATTGTGCGCAATAACACCAATAAAATAATTAGAAATAACAACTTTACTTAACATTTTGCATAAAAAGATATAACTATACATCTATTAGTCTGAATATATGAATTATAATATTATTTAAATATATATTATAATTAATAATAATTCATTAGTAAGGAAGTCAGTATTTGTTTGTTTGTGTTTAGTGTTATTTTTCAGAAAAATTTAACTTACATTTTTTTGTTAATGTTATTTGAAATAAAGCTGAAATATTGTTATTAACATTTTAGTATTTTTTATACTTCTTTATAGTATTTATTAACATTTTGTGTGACCCTTTACACTTTTAGTTTTCATTTTAGTTTTAGTATTTCTTAAGTACGTTTTTTTTTTTTTCGTTTTAAGTCACTTTTTATTATTATTATTTTTAAAATTCTATTTACCTTTAATTTGTTTTTATTCCAGTTTTAGTCATTTTAGTTCTTCAAGTTCAACTTAGTTTATTTGATGATTATACATTATAATTTATAATTAATAATAAAATGATGTACACTACCGTTCAAAAGTTTGGGGTCAGTAAGATTTTTTAATGTTTTAAAAGAAGTATCTTCTGCTCACCAAGCCTGCATTCATTTGATTAAAAATACAAACAAAAACAGTAATATTGTGAAATATTATTCCAATTTAAATCAGCTGTTTTCTGTTAATAAATGCAGTAAAGTGTAATTTATTCCTGTGAACAAAGCTGAATTTACTCCAGTCTTCAGTGTCACATGATCCTTCAGAAATCATTCTAATATGCTGCTCAAGAAACATTTATGATTATTATCAATGTTGAAAACAGTTATTTACATTTTTATTTCATGATGCTATGATGAATAGAAAGTTCAAAAGAACAGCATTTGTCTGAAATCTAAATCTTTTGTAACATTAAACACTACTGTTGAAAAGTTTGGGGTCAGTAAGAATTTTAATTTTATTTTTGGGGGATAGAAATAAAATTAATCAATACATTTATTCATCAAGGATGAGTTAAACTGATCAAAAGTGGCAGTAAAGACAATTATAATGTTAGAAAATATTCTATTTTAAATGAATGCTGTTCTTTTGAACTTTCTATTCATCGAAGAATTTTGAAAAAAAAAATTGTACACAACTGTTTTCAACATTGATAATAATAATGAATGTTTCTTGAGCATCAAATCATCATATTAGATTGATTTCTGAAGGATCATGTGACACTGAAGACTGGAGTAAATTCAGCTTTGTTCACAGGAATAAATTACACTTTACTGTATATTGACATAGAAAACAGCTGTTTTAAACTGGAATAATATTTCACAATATTACTGTTTTTGTTTGTATTTTTAATCAAATAAATGCAAGTTGGTGAGCAGAAGATACTTCTTTTAAAACATAAAAAAATCTTACTGACCCCAAACTTTTGAATGGTAGTGTATATATTTTATATTAATATTTATATTTATTTATATTCATATTTTATGTTAATAATGTATATATATATATATATATAAACATTAAAATATAAATGAAAAGATATGACCAAATATATACATAAGAATAAATATAGGTAAAAATACATCTATTTATATAAAATATTTATGGCTCACCTCCAGTTCTTGGTGTGTGGTGGTCCCTCTTCCAACCTCATCAGGGCGAAGCGGGCGGCACTGAGCGACAGACCTCTTATTCCATCACCCCATTCCTTTTCCGCCCTGTGAACATGCATTTTGATTCATTACTTAACTGCAGAAAGTTCAAATAGTATGCATACTACCATTTTAAATGTACATTGTTCTGTTTTTAAGTATATTGTGCAGTATTCCAGCACAGCCTTAGACTCCATAATCCTGCCGTCAATTTGCCCCTCCTCTTTAATTTCCGGCGACAGACTCGGGTCACTGTTCGGCTTGACTCTAGAAGAGTTTCCAAAAGAAAAGCACTAAACTAATCAAATCCCGGAGGAGATTTCAGCTGTTCTTGGCCGGGCGGATTATGAGGGATCTAAAAATCCTGACAGGTCAAATGCCTAAAACTCAATTCTAATCCATCTTCTTCGTTTTCCGCCCCGCCGGCCTCCCCTGACTCCGGGTCACAATCCACTTACCCTCGGAACTCGATATACTTGTAGATACAGCTGGCGATCACCATGGCAACGATGGCGTAGTACCAGGAGCAGATGAACATGAGCGAGAGACAAAGACTCATGCCAAGGAAGGATAGAGTCCTGTCGGAGAAGAGGAAGGCAAATGTTAGCGTACAAACACAAGCAAAGCCACGGTAAACGGCGAGACGTGCACGTCTGAAGCTCACCAGTGGTAGAACTTGAATCGTGGTCTCCAGTTGGGCGTTCTGAGTAGAGTTTGAACGGCACAGGCCAAATTCACAAACATGTAGCACATGAGGAAAAACCTGCAGCAGCACGAGAAAAACAACCATGATCATGTCAATAAACACTGACAGATGAAGTACAGTGGTCTCAAAAAGTGTTTGGACCCTTAAACCACACTTAAAACGTCTGAACGTGATTGTTTTAGACATAATATAGACATAATATAATTTTAGACATAATACTGAATATATATATATATAGTCAAAACAGCTAAAATAAGGTAAATAAAACATAAAACATACATACAAAACATACATTTGTTGGTGTTTAGAGCATCATATTGATAGTTAATGCAGTGTTATTACTAAACCTTAAACTGTTAAAGATCATTTTTGTTAAGGTTATTTGAAATAAAGCTGAAATATTGTTATTTTATTATTATTTATTTTATGCTACTTGTCTTTTTCCCCCAGTGCAATTGTCTAAAGATTCTCAAATCAAGATGCATTTACTGGAGATGCAAAATGACATTAATTACATAAAAAATAAGTCTAGATTTCTGTGAAAATTATCAAAATGAAGCGAGTTTATGATTAAAACAATAACAAATATCTGCCAGTGGGCTCAGAAAAATAAACTTAATACAAAGGAAAGTTTTTATAACTCATTGACAGATATTTGTTTTTGTTTTAAGTATACACTCACTTAATTTTGTTCAATTTTCAGAACTTATTTTTAAATTTGCATCTCAAGTAAGTGTATCTTGATTTAAAGACATTTAACGCCGTGACTTTGTGAATTTAAGACTTTCTGCTCTGATTTAAGATTTAAGACCTTCATTTGTGTAAGGGTGAATATTAAGGCTATTCAAGACCTTTTTAAAGCCTTTATATTTTGGGTAAAATAGCTAGTTCTGTTAAGTGCCTCTGTGACTTTTTGTTATTATTTAAAATAAAAATTCTATTTAGCTTTAAATTATTTTTATTTTCTAGTTTGAAGGGCTGTTTACACGACACCGACACAACAAACTTTTTATGTGTTTTGGCTGTTCATTTACACGACAACAGCCTGAAAACACAAACTTTTGAAAATGGGTTTCAAAGTGCAATTTTTTGAAAACTATACCGTTATCATCTCCGTGTAAACTGCAAAAACGTGAATCTGTCAAAACGATGATGGGATGCACATGCGTATTACGTGTTTAATCTATCCATCTTATTTTTCAACGTGTTTTCTGTGAATATGCGAGACTTTCGATTTATTAGCCACTATAGGGAAATAACGAGAAGAATATCAAAGTGCAGTAAACTGTAAAAATAGGGTGGATAGACGCGCGTTTGGCACGAGTTATCTGTAAAAGAATGAGTATACACATGTCACGTTGTCTTTCTTTACAAAAGTGACATCGCCAACTACTTGTCTGGCATGTACGGAAGAGGATTAGGGCCAAGCAATAATAAAAAAATAAAACCATCTCGAGATTAAAGTTGTTCAATTTCGAGAAAAAACTCATTAAATTATGAGAATAAAGTCATTAAATTACAAGAAAAAAAAATTTAATTATGCGAACAAATTCGTATTTTAATGAATTTGTTCTTGTAATTTAATGACTTTTTCTCATAATTTAATGACTTTATTCTCAACATTTTATCTCGACTTTTTTCTCGAAATTTAACAAGTTTTTTCTCATAATTTAACAAATTTGTTCTCGTAATTTAATGACTTTATTCTCAACATTTTATCTCAACTTTTTTCTCGAAATTTAACGAGTTTTTTCTCATTATTTAATGACTTTATTCTGAACATTTTATCTCGATCTCTGACTCGACTCAAAATTTAACGACATTTTTCTCATAATTTAACGAATTTGTTCTCGGAATTTAACGAGTTTTTTCTCAACATTTTATCTCGACTTTTTTCTCAAAATTTAACAAATTTAATCTCTAGATGGTTTTATTTTTTTATAATTGCTTGGCCCTAATCCTCTTCCGTAGGCATGCATAAGCGTTTTTAGTCATTTTCGTGGATCCGTGTAAACAGGGATAGTTTTGATAACATTGTCATCTGTATAAAAAAAAAAAAAACGTTTCCATTTTTAGTACATCGTTGTTGTGTAAATGTACCCTTAGTCATTTTAGTTCTTCAACTTCAACATAGTTTATTTCAGTTATTTGCTGAGGCAACATTTCCCAGGCAACATCTGCATTTTCATCTAATTTTATTTTATTTCAGCTTTGTTTCAATTGCTGAAAACAAATTTTAATAAAAAATAAAAAGTTTTACTTTTATTTACCAATAACAAAACTGATGCCATTTGCTTTTCAATTTTATTATCTAATGCATTGATATTCAGACGTTTTTCTTTAATGTGACTCAAGTGTGCAAACATTTTCTAGGCCCGCTGTATATTTTAGTGCATGTTTGTCTGTGAGCGTGACGCCTCTTACATGGAGAGAATCGGAGCGACGTTATCCAGAGAAGCGATGAGGATTCCGCTCTCACAGATACAAGCGGTCAGGAGCAATGCCCAGGTGGGCTCCCCATTTGCTTTTCCATGGCCAAACACCTGCAACACACACACGCACGAGCAACTAAACACAAGGTCAACGTGGGCAGCTATCGGCCAGAAGAAGCTGCGATGTGAATCTGACTTTCAGTCTGGCTCCTCACCCTGAGGAACGGCACTATGCCGTCTCGTGCGATGGCCTGTAGGAGACGAGGAGCGCCGGTCAAGCTCTGAAGCCCCGCACCGCAGGTGGAGAAGAAGGAACCGAAGACGATGACCCAGGGCGACGGCCACGCCAGCGTCCCGATCACCAGATTACCCCTCACGGCCTCACCAAACCTGAAATAAATGCAGAAATGTTTTTTGAGCAGCAAATCATCATATTAGAATGATTTCTGAAGGATCATGTGACACTGAAGACTGGAGCAATGATGCTGAAAATTCAGCTTTGAATCAAAGGAATAAATCACTATTTACAATATATTCAAATAGAAAATGGCTGTTTTAAATCAAAATAATATTTCACAATTTTACAGTTTTTCCTGTATTTTTAATCAAATAAATGCAGCTTTGGTGAGCAGAAAAGTCTTCATTTAAGAGCATTACAAAATCTTACCATGTATCCTCTCATGCACTAAATCACATGACATATTTATAAGTTAAACAAAAGTGTGAATAACATACTTATCCCTCAGCACCGTTCCCTCGATGCAGGCGCCAAACAGCAAAACGCTGGACATGTCTGAATACTTCAGTTAAAGAACATTTGGTGAAGACAAATATTAGCTGGTTTTGAGTGTTTATAAACCACTTTTAGTTATGAATGACCAGCGTCTTATAATATCAGCATTGGCAAGTCTGATTCATTTTACTGAATTATTTTCAATGAACTAGTTCAAAAACACCCTGACCTTCTTTTCTGTAGTAAACTTCATTTTGCCAGAGACTCTTGAGCAGTTATTTATAATAGTTATTTGATCATGATCATAAACTGTACTGCAGGAGGATGTTATATCAGACTGTGTCCACCAGGTGGAGCGCTGTATATGTGTGTGTTCACGTATGAAAAGATACAGATGATGGAAGTGGTGGTGATGGCCAGGATGGTGCCGACGGGAATGGACTTCTGGGCATCCCGCAAATCACCGGATCGGTTTGACCCAGCCATGATACCTGTTAAAAACAAGACAGATCACACAGTGAGCACAATGTTTTGCTCATACAGTAATTCCCCATACTTCCATTTGAGTTATTTCATAGTTTTGATTATTTGACTTTAAAAATTGTATTATAAAATGTGGCAAATCCAAACTTTGACTTTTGGTATTACAGTAACACTTTACAATATGGTCAGATTAGCTAACATTAGTTAATGCATTAACAATTAACAACAAACAATATATTTGTTACAGTATTTATTAATTTTTGTTAAAGGGGACCTATAATGCCTCTTTCACAAGATGTAATATAAGTCTCCAAAATGTGTCTGTGAAGTTTCATCTCGAAATACCCCACAGATCATTTATTATATCTTGTCAAATTTGCCCCTATTTGGCTGTGAGCAAAAACACGCCGTTTGTGTGTGTCCCTTTAAATGCAAATGAGCTGCCTGCTTTCCAGAAGAGGGCGGAGCTTTAACAACTCAGCAACAACAAAGCTGGAGAATCTCACGCAGCCAAAATAACGAATGTGTTCAGCCTTACATTGTTCAAACCGGAGTCGACACTGATGGAGAGACTCAGGAACTAACTAAAGTTAAAAATCATAATCAACCACAGCTTTAAAATGTTAGTTAATAAAAATACAGTTGTTCATTGTTAGTTCATGTTAGTACAGGTCCATTATAATATTAACAGATACAACTGTTGATTTTAATAATGTATTATTAAATGTTGAAATAAACATTGAGAATAATAAATGCTTTAGAAGAATTTCTCATTGTTAGTTAACAAATTGTTAACAAATGGAACCTTATTGTAAAGTGTTGCCAGACATTCCTTTATTTTCTGATCTACGAGGTTAATTTTCATAATCATAAATGACGGATGAGATCAGGCTGTCAAGAGAAGACTAACCGGTCACGGAGGGGAAGTAGATGCCCACCAGCATGGTAAAGAAACTGGTGATGTCGGCGAGCACGTAGCGGTTAGTGTTGGTCGGGATGGAGTCGGGTTCCTCCACAGCGCTAATTCCCAACTTCTCAATGAATGAACCCTTTTCCATGTAATTCCCAAAGAGATTCTCTGGATCAAAAAGGGAGAAAGCAAAACAAAGAGAGAGAATATGAGAAATGTTTTAATCAGTAGTATTAGGGGCTTGTTCAAATCAATAACCTTAAATATGAGCAATAGTAATAGTGATGGTTAGCACACACATTTAATTAAGTTTGTAGCTGAAAAATGAATACATTTAATACATTTAATAGGACAAAATCTCATAGATCAAAGTAAATATCTTCTGTAGGTACACTGGTGTCAAAAGTTTGGGGTTGGTAAAGTTTTAATGTCTTTGAAAGAATCTCTTCTGCTCACCAAGGCTACATTTATTTGATTAAAAGTACAGTAAAAACAATAATATTGTGAAATATTATTGCAAATTAAAATAAGAGTTTTCTATGTGAATATACAGTACAGTCCAAAAGTTTGGAACCACTAAGATTTTTAATGTTTTTAAAAGAAGTTTCGTCTGCTCACCAAGGCTACATTTATTTAATTAAAAATACAGTAAAAAACAGTCATATTGTGAAATATTATTACAATTTAAAATAACTGTGTACTATTTAAATATATTTGACAAAGTAATTTATTCCTGTGATGCAAAGCTGAATTTTCAGCATCATTACTCCAGTCTTCAGTGTCACATGATCCTTCAGAAATCATTCTAATATGATGATCTGCTGCTCAAGAAACATTTATGATTATTTTCACAGTTGTGTACTTTTTTTTCAGGATTCCTTGATGAATAGAAAGTTCAAAAGAACAGAATTTATCTGAAATACAAAGCTTCTGTAGCATTATACACTACCGTTCAAAAGTTTGGGGTCAGTAAGAATTTTTATTTTTATTTTTTTTGAAAAGAAATTAAAGAAATGAATACTTTTATTCAGCAAGGATGCATTAAATCAATCAAAAGTGGCAGTAACGACATTTATAATGTTACAAAAGATTAGATTTCAGATAAACACTGTTCTTTTGAACTTTCTATTCATCAAATAATCCTGAAAAAAAATATTGTACGCAAATATTTTGTACAATTGTACACATTAAATGTTTCTTGAGCAGCAAATCAACATATTAGAATGATTTCTGAAGGATCATGTGACACTGAAGACTGGAGTAATGATGCTGAAAATTCAGCTTTGATCACAGGAATAAATTACAGTTCACTACATATTCAAATAGAAAACAGTTATTTTAAATTGTAATAATATTTCACAATATTACCGTTTTTTTTACTGTATTTTTAATTAAATAAATTTAGCCTTGGTGAGCAGATGAAACTTCTTTTAAAAACATTAAAAATCTTAGTGGTTCCAAACTTTTGAACTGTACTGTATTTTAAAATGTAATTTATTCCTGTGATTCAAAGCTGAATTTTCAGCATCATTACTCCAGTCTTCAGTGTCACAACTTTGTGCATGTTATATAGAATTACTTTTTGCATGGTTATGATTCTGTGGGTTGTGATGATGTCATTTTGTGGCTGTATTTACCGCGCAGGGTGCCACTCATAACACCTGGGATGCCTTGTATTTCGGTGACGTTGTTATTGGCGAAATAGCTGTCGCAGGTTGCGTTCAGGAACTCAGAGTCGCAGAAAAGCCGCCAGAGTTCGGTGGTGACCGTGGCGTTTTCTGTCTCGATGACCTTCGCACACACATCGAAACCTTTCCAAATCAGAGTCCGGTTTCCCAGCACACACACTCTGTAGAAATCATTTCGAACTAAATCATTTCTAAACATCACATATTTCAAAGACACGTCACACATTGAGTTAAACTTGAAATTTTGAAGTAGTTTTGTAAAAACTGAAATAGTATTTTCTTGTAAAATAATCTTTCTATAAAAATATTATTTATTACAGTGTACCAGCGTTATTATTGTTAAATAAAACTAGGGCTGCACAATGATTAATCGCGATTAATCGTTTGCAAACTAAAAGTCTGTGTTTACGTAATATTTGTGTGTTCTGTGTATAATAATTATATATATATATATATATATATATATATATATATATATATATATATATATATATATATATATATAAAGTACATGCACATACATGTATATATTTAAGAAAAAAAATATATTTATATATAAAATATTTATATTTATATGTAATATAAAATATATATAAATATGTATATTTACTTATACATGTATATATTTCTTAAATTTATACATGTATGTGCATGTATTTATATATACATAATTATTATACACAGAACACACACATATATTACGTAAACAAAGACTTTTATTTTGCAAAAGATTAATCCTGATTAATCGTTGTGCAGCCCTAAATAAAACTATTAAAAACATTTCTGTTAATTGAAATAAGGCTGAAATAAACTAATATAAATATTAGTTGAAAAACCTGAACAGCAAACTAAACTAAACTAGAACAGCTGAAGCACTAAAATTACTAACTGGAAATAAATACAAACTAAAACTGAAATAAAAATAAATAGCATATTTAAAAGCACATGACGAAATTACTAAAAATTAATCTAAAATTAACATGAAAACTAAAAAATATAAAAATCTAATTCAAAATATTAAAGGGGCTCTATGTAAGATTTTTACTTTAATAAAGCATAAAAATACCCTGATATGTTTGCAGATATTTAGGAAACATGCTAAGTTCACCTACTTGTTTCTCAGAAAAACAATGCTACAGCCAGATATTCTACTTTGAAATGTGTGTTCCGTGTCGGAATGTCTGTCTTTGTTTTGGTCTGTGTGAAACTGTGTGCTGTCAGTTTATCCAATAGCATTTCGACATCACAGGTTGCCAGTTGGTGGAAAACAGTGCGTATTGCAACCATGGAAACCAACAAACAAACTGGGTCAGACAATCGCAGATTCTACTTGACCTAAAAAGCCTCTGAATCCATCTAAATATCTCTATGAACAACAGCATATTAAAAATCAACTCATCAGCGTACAGTGTTTAAGTCTCCTCAGCTTTCATTGTGAATTCTGCTCCCTATTGTTGCTGGCAACCCACGTCTTTGAACGAGGGGGCGGGCCAAACGATATTTTGAATTTGGACTGCAGTACCTATTTTGAACACTGGGTGTCATTCCTACATAGAGCCCCTTTAAAGGGGACCTATTATGCAACTTTTCACAAGATGTAATATAAGTCTCTGAGAAGTGTCTGTGAAGTTTCAGCTCAAAACACCCCACAGATCATTTATCATTATTATTGCTCGTTAAAATTGCTACTTTTTGGGTGTGAGCAAAAAAACACAATTTTTGTGTGTGTCCCTTTAAATGCAAATGAGCTGCTGCTCCCGGCCCCCTTTCCAGAAGAGGGCGGAGTTTTAAGAACTCTTGCTCCAGTATACCGACAACAACAAAACAGGACAATCTCATGCACCAAAAATGTCATGTGCAATTTTTAACAAGGAAACTTGTTCCTTAATTAATAACACATTTTTTTGTGTTATTTTTTATGACACATTTTGTGTCATTTTGTGTACATAATTGACACAAATTGTGTAAACATAACACATTAGTGTGTAGAAAATGAGCAGGAATAACACATGGTTGAGTTAAAAGTAACACAAAATGTGTTGTCCTTAACTAGACACACAGGTGTGTTAAAATATAACACAAGTTGTGTTGTTTTTAACACATCTGTTTTAAGAGTAAGCAGTCCGGTGTAAAACAATTGGCACAAACATACAAGACTTTACCTACTTTCTTCGGGACATTTCCTTCAAAAATGAAGAATCTGAATCTGAAAGAGACTGCTTCTGATTTATGGGACTTGTAAAAAAAAGGAGTGGATTTGTACCATTATAGGCTGGTCATTTCCACACATCCACATCTGAATTTTGCATAATAGGTTCCCTTTAACAAAACTATAATAAAATTAAAATAACACTGCTGTGTGCAGGATGTTTCTGACATAAGTTTGGTTCTGATAAATGCGATTATAATATTCACGAAGCACATACGGGAAGATTGGAGGCTCGAAGGCGGTCTTGATCACTCCAGCGTAGACGGCGAGGATCGAACAGATGACACAGGCGAGGAAGAGGAGCGCCAGCTTGTTCACGTACTTCACTCCTACAAACACCACGATGGCCATGAAGCTCAGCACTAGCGTGCCGTAAATACGCATGTTGTTCAGCATGGCAGATTCAGCCTCGGCTCCCTCCAGACCCTCCATCTTGAAAATGGCCGCTTGTGGTACAATGTACACCTGAGATAGGAGGAGGAAAAAAGGTGCAAAGAGGAAAAATGAATTAAAAGGATAAAAGCTAATCAAAAAATAAGAAAAATAAGAAAATAATTCAGGCTGTCTGTCAATATTCTATGATAATATAACTTCCCTCACTTTATGGACTTAATCTTATATGTTTATGAATGCTGCTAACCTGCGGTCCTCATCATTTCCCTTTACGCTTGTTAAACTGCCTCTCCGAGAATAAAAAGGGGTTTTCTTCTTCATTTTCTAAATGATAATCGAGTGTTTCACTAGGGACTTTTTCGAAACACCCTAAAGCACCAGAAAAAAAAAAAAATCAGCTAATATGCCATTATAAATAATTTCATGTATCGTTTTCACTCTATTTTTCCTATCAAAGCTGGTTCAGATCATCCTCATTTCAGTCAACATAACAATAACCAAATGGACAATGTTTAATATCTATTTATTTACTTACAAAATTGCTGATGAAGACTTAACAGTTTATTGACTTATCTTATAAGACTAATGTTTAAAACATGAACTGAACAGTCAAATATAATACAAAAACAAAATTGGGGAGGGTTAAAGATCAGAAAAAGAGTGTACAAATGATAAAAACAACCCCCATCAAACAAACAGGTTAAACAAAATAACTCAAAAAAGCATAAACCTACAAAAAGTGTCAAAAAATAGCAAACAGACAAAGAGAGACAAAGGAAAGAGAGATGAGTGAGATTCACAATGACATAGTCGGTAAAACAGACTTGCGTGAGTTCAGCTCTACAAGCACTAATTGAACCAGTCAAGCATGGAATTAATACTGCAAATGGCCCGCCATTAGTCCTTATTAGAGGCCTGACCTAAATTATATTCAAAGCCATAAACTTTTGGGTGCATATGCTTTGTTTCATGCCTCTAAGCACAATACCTTGCCCCTTATAAGAAGGATAAAAATAAGTAATTATTGAGAATCTTACAAAATCTGCCAAAAACATGCCTGGGTCATAATTCACCCTAAATATATTTAATTACATTTTGCTTACAGAAACAATTTGAGGCGGAAAATATGCCAATGTAAATTTTCATGACATAATATCATAATGGAAAGAAAACAAATTCATCCTAAAAATAGGCTTTATGCAAAACATATTTTTTCAGGTCATTTTCAGGTGACCCAGACACGATTTCATAAGATTCACCCAATTTTTGTCATTAAATAAATGCAGGGTCACTGCTGGATAAAACAATAGATTAATGATATTCAATATATTATTTTTGGACGCACATATACACCATATAACAAAATAACAACAAAATGACAAAATAGTTAAAAAAGGATATATGACATGTTAAACAGAAGTATGTAAGTAAAATATAATTACATAAAACTTTCTGTTTTTGGGATGAAATATGACCCGGACATGATCTTGGCAGATTTTTATTTGATTCTCAATAACTACTTAATATTACTTAATATTTTAGTGCTGCAAAATCGATTAATCATGATTAATTGCATCTAACATAAAAGTTTGTTTACATAATGTATGTGTGCATTTATTATACACACACACACACACCTACACACACACACACACACACACACACACACACACACACACACACACACACACACACACACACAAATATATTATGTAAACAAACTTTTATGTTCGATGCGATTAATCACAATTAATTGACTTGACAGCACTATATATATATATATATATATATATATATATATATATATATATATATATATATATATATATATATATATATATATATATATATATATATATATATATATATATATATATATATATATATATAAATAATTAGTTCTTTAATTTTTAAGTTTCAGAATTATCTGTGATTCATATTACAATTGTTTTGGTAAACAGAGATTGTTTCCCTTCAGGATTCGGTGGATTCTCCTCACAGACTGCATTATCTGCATGTAGGAAGTGACGGCATTGCAAATAAGCTTTGCTGAATTGATAAAATACACACACATACACACACATTTGATCAGCTAGTCTCTATGGTGACCTGCTCATTTTAATAATATCTGCCGGGTTACACAATACAGCTTTATTCAGCTTGCTTTAAACTGATGTCTTAGTGTCCTTCTGAACCGTAGGCTGGATAAAACACTCGCTCGAATCAGCACGCCGTGGACCCGTGGATCTCAAGCATGGAGAAGATTTTCCGCGGACAATGGGAGCTAAGCCTATGTTCCTCTGGAAGATGGAATTAACCCAGAAGTCAGATAGACTCGAGCCCACGATGAGTAAAATGAAAAAATACACGAGCAACTGAGAACACGTGTGTTAAAACACGAGACAAGCGAGGCTCGGAGGACACACTAGCGCTCATCAGCAGTACAATTAAACGCAGAGTCTGCATAATTACTTAATTACTCACTCTAAGAGGAGGGAGGGAAAGAAGGATGAGAGATAGAGAGAGATATAACGAAAGAGTGATGAACAACAAGAAATGAAATAAACTTTGACACGTATGATTTGATCTCAAAACATCCTGACTATTAAGATTTTCAGAACGGGTCTTTCACTGCCAATGATATCCCACAATACTGTGCATGCATTTCTTTGGTTGATTTAAAGAATAAAAGTCACTTGTGATAAAATTGTTTTCTGATAAATTTGTCTTTCCTAACCCAAGACTTTCTTTCTCTCATGGAGATCAAAAGTAGTAGTTTATCAGAATGTCCAGGCTGCACAAAAGATTACAGTGAATCGTGGATGACAAGCTCCCAAAAAGACAAAAAGCACCAAAAAAGTAGTACATTCAACTAGATTTACTAAACAGGGTTAATTAGCGTGGGAGCACGATTGCAAAAAAGCGTGATGGGAGTAGGAAGTTCTGCGCATGATCTGACGAAATGCAAATTAAAGTACACGGACGCAGCCAGATCCTTTCCATAATGACTAACGCAGTCTAACAAGCGGGTGTGTCTCATACGTTCTGAAAAGTGAAGCCACGGGCTCTTTGATCGCCCCCTGGAGGCTGGATGCAGTACAGGTCATAAACACCGCCCTCTCAATGCAGTCGAATGAGACTTCAGTGAAAACTTAAAAATAAATTCTGCTTCAAATAAAACTTTCTGAAAGATGGTTTTGTTCATTTAAGGTAGTTGTTATCACACTGATATATATTCAATTGTTCGTTTTTTTGATGATTTAGATTTTAGCTAGCAATTTGATTCTATAAAAACGGGGCGTGTCGTCATGATTCAAAGTTGATTGACAGGTTGTCTGAGGACTGTCGGAGCTTCGAGGGGAGATTGAAGATGTATTACCTAACTGTTAATTTTCGATTTATTTGTCATTAACACCAACAAAATGAGTTGTTCAGCAGTAAACTGTACTAACCGACCTACAGGATCTGACGGATCACTGAACTTTTTTTCTGTAACATCAAATATGGGCGTTATAAGCTAATTAATAAATGTTATTAGTTAAGATAACCCACCTAATGTTAACCATGTCGGGTAAAAGCAGGTGATCGTTATCTGGCAGTTACTTATTATTTTTATAGGTATAAAATAATAATTAGCAGGACAAAACTACTGATAGCTTACTCTAATTACAGCAATCGATCTCCTGTAACATTAGTTGAACTTGATTTAAAATGGCAGGACCGTTTCTGACGATTTAGAGTTGTTTCTAGTGGCATATTATATTGATTTTATCTACTGAATTTGCTGTTTCAAAAATATTATTTCTCTAGAAACAGAATAGCCTATTATTTTATAGGTAGACTTTTAAATTGTGTATAATTTTTATAGTCTATTTAAAATACTTGAATGATGACGCAGTCGTCTGGGCGGAAGACTCCGCGACTCCGCCTCCGGCTCAACTGACGATTCCTTCTGCGCATGCCCAGGCTCGAAACTTTTTTTTTTTTGACGTATTGCGTAACGTGTCAGCGCCCATTCATCAGCCCATTTTGGCTTCAGTTCAAAAACCGCAAAAACGACTCAGTCCACGCCTTTTCAGTGCTAATTTTTCACTGTGTGTCTTTAGTAAATCCTGACAATAGTTTTTTAATGCCAAAAGAGGGGTTGCACTTGCACAAGCTGTTAGTGAATCTGGCACTAAATGTCTGTTTTTGCATTTTCAACTTTCTTTAGTGTTTAATGTTGCTGTTTGAGCATGAAAAAGTCCCTCTGGAGGGAGTTATTCTCTATATCAGTGTCACTGTTTCTGAACTCCCTGAAACGCCTCCATTGTAGTCTTGACTTTTCTTCTGGGAATGAACACATCACAATATTCCTCATTTAAATAATTCCCTCCCAAAAGCATATGCAAAATAAAGGGGCGGGGTTGAGTTAGTTAGTAGTGTGTTGGTAAAGGGCGGGGCATTGCCCTCAATCACAACACACTGCTCCAGCTGACCAATCAGAGCACACTGTGCTTTTCAGAAGGAGGGGCTTCATAGGGACAGGAACTAAACAGAGTGTTTCTGACAGACTGGGAAGAGAGGAGCAGCAACAATGTCAAATATATGAAAAATAATGTGTTTTTTGAATGTTCAAGCATGAAAACCTGTTCTAGTAGAGCCCAAAACAAGACTTTGTAAAAGGGCATAACAGCAGGTCCTCTTTAAAGGATTAGTTCTCTTCAGAATTAAAATTGTCATCCAAGATGTTTATGTCTTTCTTTCTGCAGTTGAGAAGAAATTAAGGTTTTTGAGGAAAACATTCCAGGATTTTTCTCCATATAATGGACTTCAACAGTTACCAATGGGTTTTTAGAAGTTGGAGGAGAAAATGAGATGTTTATCGCCCTACCGCGGTACTTCTGCCTACGTCACACGTGACCTTTCAAATGTGATTACGTAATGTTTGATGCACTCCAGATCAGTGCAAGACGAGCATTTGTGGTTAAAAAGTATATACTTTTTTTTTTTTTTTTTTTTTAGAAAATGGCCGATGGTTTCTCTAGATAAGACTCTTATTCCTCGTCTGGGATCATGTAGAGCTCTTTGAAGCTGCACTGAAACTGACATTTGGACCTTCAACCCGTTGAACCCCAGTGAAGTCCACTATATGGAGAAAAATCCTGGAATGTTTTCCTCAAAAACCTTAATTTCTTTTTGACTGAAGAAAGAAAGACATGAACATCTTGGATGACATGGGGGTGAGGAAATGATCAGGAAATTTGAATTCTGAAGTGAACTAATCCTTTAAGACATGGACTCATAAAGCACACAGGTTGTTCATCTCACCAGCAGGATCTCGATGCAGCCCAGGATGTACATGGCTCCTGCATAGGTGGTGCCCAAGTAGAAGCAGATGCCTACAGCTCCTCCAAACTCAGGACCCAGAGAACGAGAGATCATGTAATAGGAGCCTCCAGCTGGTAAAAACAGATGCATGATCACAAACAAAAAACCCTCTTAGGAAACGATATTATAGGATATTAACAAAGCATTCTGGTTTTGACAGCTCTGAAAAATTGCTCAATACAACCCACAATTACAACTTCCTGTTTCTTGGAAAATATTAAGCATGCTTATAGCGCAGCTTTTAGCACTATAGGGATAATAGCAGCCTATCGCTGATGAACAACGGACGGGAAACCAAACCTGGCAATTTCAGCTCACCTCTGCACTCCTCCAATCAGGAGATGAGACCGAGGTGGTCATTAGGACTGGCCACGCTCAGAATTATGAATACATAAATACAGCTTTGAGGATATTGCTGTCTGGTCATTGCTCAGAGTTGTTGTTGCTACGGTGACCGCTTCCTGTTTCCAAGGCGACCCACATGCACATGTTAAGCTCTAGCAGGGGCTCGCTTACCTGGCACTACGCCGTTTGTGGCGATGGCACTCATGGAGATGGCTGTGAGCATCGTCTAGAAAAAAACACACAGAAGGAGAGAAAAGTGCAATTGATAAGTTGACATTCACTTTCAAAACTCATTAAAAAGAATAATAATGCCAGGATGCTACATCAGTATAACAACACCACCAAACTACCAACAAAGATTTGATTCTGATTCTACAAAATGATGCAATGAGTCATGATTTGTGACATTTGGTCATGATTCAGTGTGATCTGATTATTTTTCAAATATCATTATATTTTGAGATTGTGTAACCAATGACAAGAAAAGATTGAGTTATTGAGATTATAGAGTTGCATTCAACGGTAAAAACAAACAAACATTTTGATTCATGAGAAATTGATTCCTATGATTTGGTTCTGTTAAGTGAATCATACAAAATGACTCACAGAAGTAAACAGTTTAAACCAGTTTGGTGAATCCTTCACTGAATGGTTAATCTGCATCTCTGAACTGTTTGTTATTATTATGGAATATTATATGATAGATGGATGGATGGAGCGATGGATAGAACGATGGATGGATAGAATGATAGATAGAACGATAGATAGAACAATAGAACGATAGATAGATAGAACGATAAATAGACAGACAGACAGACAGACAGGCAGATAGATAGATAGATAGATAGATAGATAGATAGATAGATAGATAGATAGATAGATAGATAGATAGATAGATAGATAGATAGATAGATAGATAGATAGATAGATAGATAGATAGACAGAATGATCAATAGATATATAGATAGCTGGATAGTACGATAGATAGATAGAACAATACAAAAATAGATAGATAGATAGATAGATAGATAGAAAGCAGGAGGCTTCAGTGAGGAGGAGGTGTTCAGCATTGATCTCTAGTTGTTTCAGATCACCTTGATTAAAGCAATGTAGTAGAACTGAAAGTACCAGAATAAATCTGATCTCGTTTGAAACATCTTCTGTCTCCTTAAAGGACGAGACGTCTCCTTTTAGCGCCACGCTGCAATTGTAAAACGTCTTTAAATCAGCATTGAACTGTCTCCAAAAATGCAAATGCATCTATTTTGGAAAAAGGGTACGAGCTGATGCTGTCAGACCGAGAGGAAAACAGAACGACCCTGATGCTTCTTTAGAAACACACAGACAGAAACAAATGAGTGTTTGAATCAATAGAGAGACAGATTTAACCTCTATTGTGTGCTGGAATAATCATTTTCAGATGAACCTGCTATTTGTGTTCACCATTATTTGCCTGAAAACTCAATTTCTAACCATTTCAAAATGACTATAATGCACATGGTGTCTTGTGGCTGATTGTTTTATTGAAAATGTGTGAATATACGACTCTATCAGAGATGCTCTCATTTATGTATTTCTTTAAATGAATTTTAGACAAAGTTGATACCGGAGTGAAATATAAATGAGAACTCCATGAGATATGAAAGAGCAAATCATTTGTGGATTGTAGATGCAGTTCATTAGGCTTCAATCAGTGTATAATCAGCAGTTTTCTCTCTCAGACGGGCTTGATAAGACACTAATTGACACTAAGTGTTTTTTCTTAACTGAGATTCATGTGAGATCTGGTCCATTTCCACCCACACAAACACACGTCCAATGGCAATTCTCTTCATATCATCATCACAGAACTCCATATGCTAATCACATGCTAGCTGCAGCCTCTGATTGGACGATGCAGGGCACCGGCTGTTTGAACCAGTTTTCCCAGCCAATCACACCATCTGCCTTTAGCGGAGTGAGCCAATAATACTGAGACAGATACTATGACAATCAACCCAAAGATTTAGAGGAAATAATAATGAATAAATACTGTGTAGTTGTCATGACACAGAATCATCTTTTTTATACAATTTTTTTTTATTTTTAGATAGAAATAAACATCTTGTGACCTGGAAGAACATATTCTGTGTAAATTCTGTTAAATCCAACAATTTATTTAAGAATTTTTAACAAACTATCTACATTTTAGTCAGAAATTTGTTGTTCTTGTGTTTCATAAATGAGGCCCATTTCATTAAAAAAAAAAAAAAAAAAAAAAAAAAAAAATGTAATAAAATGAATGAAAACAGGTCAGAATTAAATATTTAGGACAAAAATAAAATCAAATTGTAATTTAATATGTTCATATTAAAATAGAAATTATATATATAAATATATATATATTAATATGTAAATCGTTCCTGTGATCAAATCTGAATTTTCAGCATCATTACTCCTGTCTTCAGTGTCACATGATCCTTCAGAAATCATTCTAATATGCTGATTGGTTAAAAAAAAAAAACGAATGTGAAATATAAATCTTTTGTAATATTATAAACATATTTACTGTCACTTTTGATTAATTTAACGCATCCTTGCTTAATAAAAGTATTCATTTCTTACCCTTCCTCCACAAAAGACAAAGATATCTCACTGACTCCAAACTTTTAGTACACACATGAGCTCAAATGATTTGTCAGTAAGTATCTTAATTCAAGATATGTGTCTCCTCAGTGTTACTCAGCAACAGAGTGCCGACGATATTTGGTTCCCTGGAGAGGATGAATTTACATAATCAAATGACACAGAAACTGAATTTAATACAGCCAAGCTCAGGAAACAGAAGCTCAGTAAATGGAGGGGGAAAAAGTGCATCTTACAAGCTCTTAATGACTGTGAGTGTATTTATAATCAACGTTTCTCTTGCATTGCCATCTTGGAGCTTGAGCAATGCATTCTGGGATTGACTTCTCTGTGAATGATATACGCCAATTCTCATTCTAAGTGTTAATTTGATTACATCTACATCGCCGGATACACACACCACACACACACAAGTGACAACAATTCATATTCATGTATTAATATATTCCCATGAATAATCTGATTATTCAACAGAATCTTTCCCGGCTGTCACTCTCAGGCCATAAATAACCGAAGCGCTGCATGTCCGTCATCCGCCTGTCAATGTTTCTGTGCCTGCTGACTGTTTGAAAGAGGATCAGTGCTGTTGTTTGTGTCCTTTAATGATTCATTACTGCATTTCTAATGTCTTCAGTCTGTCTTAAAGAGGCGAGCGTCTCCATCTCTGTGATGTATGAAAGAATCAGCGTTCTCTCCTCCTCTCCATCTGTTGCCATGAGAGACCGAACGCAATGAAAAGCAAGCCATGGGCGTCTGGCAATGAGCTGGTAATTTCAAATGACATTGATAGCGTCTCGCTACTTCTAAATATGATGGGTTGAGGTGACGCTCGCACCACCCTGGACCGCTGGCGATTCTGCTGATGGTGTGGACGGGCAGATAAATCATACATGCACATTTTTCTAAGCCGTTTCCTGGAAGTCATTAAGATGCACCAGTCGAGGACAGGCGAATGTCATCTGTAGCTTCATCAAGACACACACAGTCTCACAGGGAAACACACTCTAGTAATGTCTTCATGCACAGCTCAGAACGTTTCTCAGAGGCCGTTTTAACCTCGTTTTGAAGGATTCTGTAAAGCCTTCATTATCTTTGAGTGTCTCTGATGGCCATGGCTTTTCACATAATGTGCTTGGATTTTAAATAAGAAAACCTTCGATTTTAATGTAGGCATTCAATTAATGTTACTGTCAATTTACCTGACTGTTGCCTTTTATGCCTTTCAGCAAGTTTAAATATTATATTAGGGTGAATCTCACTAAATCTGTAAAAAACTTACTTGTGTCCCAATGCAACGCACAATCAAAAACAGTGTTATTATCGTTAACTAAAACTATTAAAAACGTTTTATTAATTGAAATAAATATAAAATAAAATTAATATAAAATATTAGATGAAAAATGTAAACTAAACAAAAAATAAGTTTAAGTATTAAAATTACTAACTGAAATAATAATAAATTAAAACTATTTAGAAATAATAAAAACAAAAACTAATAAAAATGACAAACAAAATGATTAACTATTAAACAAAAATTTAACTAAAAGCTGGAAATAAAAGCTAATTCAAAATATTAATAAAAGAAAGTAACTACTATGTTAATTATGTTTTGCATTATAAAAATGAAGCCCAATTATAAGACCATTAAAATGTTTTGAACTGACATTTTCATGAAAATTAAGCCCTTTTTCACCTCACATTTGAATTACTCTAATGTACAAAAATTGTGAAAATAATATTAATTGCATTATTTAATTTGTGATTATTTTTTAAAATACTAATTATATTATTTAAGTGTTAATGTATGTATGCATCATGCTAGCATTTTATTTATTCTTATTTTATTTTCAAAAACTTCGTTTTATGATAATCTAATGAGCCCTGAGAATAATAGGAATTACAATATGGACACATTATGCAATGAAAACTGGGAGCTAAACTGTCATGAAAAAATGCAATGCAAAAAATTCTTAATAGTCCTAAAATAATCTGATCAAATTATTGTTTTGTCTGCGCTTTTGTATTCTGTGTCCTTCAAACATGTGATCCAAACATACTTGAGGTTGCCAAATCCTTCAAAGCAAGGCTTAAAACGTCACTAGAGCCTAAAAATGACTACTGGATCACATTCTACAGGCTGTTCTAGAATCAGTTTCTGTGTTCAGATGCAAAACAAAATGCATTAACTCAACAACACAAGAAAATACTTTTTAGAACATTTTGAAATGATTACATCCTTCTCCACTTTTGACATCAAACGTAAACTGATTTCTGCACGTGAGCACATTCTGTAAGCCCTAATCATGAAGTGAGTTTACATCAACTGCTGTCGGCTTATTAGACATAATCAAAAAAACACTGGTCATGTCAATGGACATAGCGTGTACTCAGAGGGAACAGCATGCTGACCTAAAGCAGCTCTTCTATGTGTAGCAATCACCTGTTGCTGGACAGCATCTAGGCGAGGTGCTTTTAGCTTCAGTGTTTTTGTCTGAAAGCAAATGGATACATCATGTTGCTGAAATCTTTGTTTGGTGGATTAAACTACAACACTCAAAGTGACAGAAGAGCTTTTCTACAAATGGTGGGAGAGGTTTTCCTGATGGATCGAAACTTGTAGATGCTGCTTTCTTTATAGGGATGAAAACAAGTGCTGCTTACCATTTTCTTGAAATAGCATGTGCAACATAATGCATTATACAACCATAAATGTAGAAAAATCAGTAGTACACCTCACCACCTTGCATGTTTAATATGGCAAATGGTGTCCAGTTATTATTTCTGAAATAAAAATGCTATTTTTGTATTTTATTTTAATATGATTGTGTTTAAAATATTCATAACTCTTTAGTCTGATTTAATAATAACCTTTAAGGTCATTGAGCACAGTAAGTGATCTGCTGTCACAGCTGAGCATATATTGGCAATTTGAATGCCGTTCACACTTCGAGAGTTGTGTTGTAGTATGCAATTCCAAACACAACCAGAGCATGTCTATGTGTGTGAGAGAGAAAGAGAGAGGAAGAATTAGAAAAGAATGAGACTCCTGAGCTCATGATAAAAATAGCACTTCCACAGGCGCTGGAGAATCTAGGTTGCACACGCAAACATACAAATCACATACCAATGAGCATGTACACTGAAGTGCATGGCATGCCTGGTTACATGTACATATGTGCAGGCGAAGGCATGCACACGGATGAAAGAGATGCATGTTAATCAGTGAGTCTTTGAGAATGTGTCAGCATGCAAATGTGGGACATGCAAATTCAGAATCATTGAAAATTAACATCAGATGTGTGTATGCGGCAGGATGATAACTTAGGGCTGTATTGCTTGAATTTTAGCGATTCCAATTCTGATTCTGTTTATCGATTCCTAGTTTCAATTCCAATAGTTAAAAAAAAGAAGTCCAACATTTAGAGTGCTTTGCTTTCCCACTAGTACTTTTGGTGCACACCCTGGTTCTACTGACGTCAGAGTTCGCTTCGTCTCGATGATGTAAACGCCGTTTTCCACAAACAGTAGCACAGTCCTGTTAAAAGGGTGGTCTGGGGTATGATTTATGTGATCTCCGGTACGGTTTGCTGCTGATATGAAAGCAATGGTACTAAATCACAGAAGTGAACCTCTATTGATGATGTATGATTTGATAAACTGTGTGCTTGTGCTTGTTTTCACTCACTCTTCTGAAAAGCATGACTGACGCACTGCAAGGCATGTATATCTCATTTCTGCTGGCCTGGACTTCAGCAGAAATACTCTCCCTCGTTCTTTGGAACATTTGCAGTACATTTGCGGCAGATAGACGCAAGTGCCATTATGTACTGATGCTTTGAAAACAAAACTAAATATTAAAGTGAGGTGAGCAACGCTGTGCATTTAACCGCCTTCTATTAGGAGCTGTGCATGTAAACCTTTAATTATACTCTCCGTGAGTGTAATGGAGGCAAGCTACCGACTGACGCTAGAGGCTGCAGTCTTTAGCATCCCCTGTTAGCATGCCCACCTCCCATGCCAGAGACGCCGGTTCAAATCCCACTCAGAGCGGGTCGAGTAGGACTGGTTATATTTGGTGCCGTGACCCGAGTGGGAGTGAGGTTTAGGGGGGTGAGTGTAATGGAGGCAGTAAGAGCTGTGTGTGTAAACCTCACTCCCCTGATCTCAAGAGGTGCATTAGCGACTGACGCTAGAGGCTGCGGTCTTTAGCATCCTTGTTAGCCTGCCTTCCTCCCATGCCGGAGACGGCGGTTCAAATTCCTCTCAGAGCAGGTAGAGTAGGATCGGTTATATTTGGTGCAGTGACCAGAATGGGAGTGAGGTTTAGGGGGGTGAGTATAACAGAGGCAAGCTACCAACTGACGCTAGAAGCTGCGGTCTTTAGCATCACTTGTTAGCACGCCCGCCTCCCATGCCGTAGAGGCGGTTCAAATCCCGCTCAGAGCAGGTCGAGTAGGATCGGTTATATTTGGTGCCGTGACCCGGATAGGAGTGAGGTTTAGAAGGGTGAGTGTAATGGAGGCAGTAAGAGCTGTGTGTGTAAACCTCACTCCCCTGATCTCAAAAGGCACGCTAGCGACTGACGCTAGAGGCTGAGGTCTTTAGCATCCTTGTTAGCCTTCCCGCTCCCATGTCAAAGACACCGGTTCAAATCCCGCTCAGAGTGGGTCGAGTAGGACCGGTTGCATTTGGTGCCATGACCCAGATGGGAGTGAGGTTTAGGGGGTGAGTATAACGGAGGCAAGCTACTGACTGACACTAGAGGCTGCGGTCTTTAGCATCCCTTGTTAGCACGCCCGCCTCCCATGCCGATTCAAATCCCGCTCAGAGTGGGTCGAGTAGGACCGGTTGCATTTAGTGCAGTGACTCGAATGGGAGTGAGGTTTAGAAGGGTGAGTATAACAGAAGCAAGCTACCAACTGACGCTAGAAGCTGCGGTCTTTAGTATCCCTTGTTAGCACGCCCGCCTCCCATGCCGATTCAAATCCCGCTCAGAGTGGGTCGAGTAGGACCGGTTACATTTGGTGCCGTGACCCGGATGGGAGTGAGGTTTAGGGGGGTGAGTGTAATGGAGGCAGTAAGAGCTGTGTGTGTAAACCTCACTCTCCTGGCCTAAAGTGGTGCGTTAGGGACTGACGCTAGAGGCTGTTATCTTTAGCATCCCTTGTTAGCATGCCCGCCTCCCATGTCAAAGACACCGGTTCAAATCCCACTCAGAGCAGGTCAAGTAGGACCGGTTGCATTTGGTGCCATGACCCGGATGGGAGTGAGGTTTAGGGGGGTGAGTATAACAGAGGCAAGCTACCAACTGACGCTAAAAGCTGCGGTCTTTAGCATCCCTTGTTAGCACGCCCGCCTCCCATGCCGTAGAGGCGGTTCAAATCCCGCTCAGAGCGGGTCGAGTATAACCCGTTATATTACAGTAGTTGTATTTGGTGCCGTGACCCGGATGGAAGTGAGGTTTAGGGGGGTGATTATAATGGACGCAACTGACGCTATAGGCTATAGACTTTAGCATCAAGGTTATGGGCTATGGTCTTTAGCATCCCTTGTTAGCACGCCCGGCTTCCATGCCGGAGACGCCGGTTCAAATCCCGCTCAGCATGGGTTGAGTAGGACTGGTTATATTTGGTGCCGTGACCCGGATGGGAGTGAGGTTTAGGGGGGTGAGTGTAATGGAGGCATGATAGTAAGATCTGTGTGTGTAAACCCTCAAGTGGTGCACTAGAAACTGCAGTCTTCAGCGTCCTTGTTAGCACGCCTGCCTCCCATGCCGAAGACGAATGTTTGAGTCCCACTTGGAGCGGGTCGAGTAGGACTAGTTACGTAAGCAACAGGGGTAAATAACTGCTGCTTTCATGATGCAAGCATACGTTCGGACCCAAATATTATAATGTGAACACAACTGAGTGGGAGCAGGGGAGAAATCGAACTCGGGTTCAGACCAGGCAATCAAACCAAGTGTGAAAGCACCCCTTTGATATCAAAAATATTTATTCCATCTTTTTGCAAAACATTTTGTTGCAGCTGAACAAAAATCAGCAGCCTAAAGAACACTTACCCAAGGAACTTACCACAGCAAAAACAACTAGCCTAACTAATATACATTTAAACCATTATTAAAGACAAGCGAACAGTCAGTAATAAAATAAGAACAAATAAATTAGCAATAGCGCATATTGCATGGTGTGTGACTCACCGTGGAGCAGCACATGAGGACGATGATGAAGGCTTCAATGACCCCGCCAATGCCCACCATCCAGGTCATCCTGAGAAACAGAATCACACCCAGGATGTTCTGCAGGCAGGGCAGGTAGACGCCCATGAGCGTTCCCATCCGCGGAGCCTGTGAACACACAAACACACATGCTTACAGAACGCACAGAAGTCTATTAGATGAACAAGATCTGATTAGATCTGTTTCGCTGATCAACTTCATGCTTTCATTTTGTTGTTCAGCAACCAAAACACATGTTGTTATCTCTCGAGTGTAAAAACAATAATGCAAATATTATTGTTGTGATAAAGAAAGAGAGATAATGAATCCATGGAAAAGATGGAAATATCATGGAATATTAAAATTGATTTCCAAGCCTGGATAATAGTAATGCAAAATAATAAAAGTCACAGAAATGTATATAGTCTGAGTATATATTATGCCCTAAAACATTTAATGGGCTAGAAATGGCTTTTTTTAAAAGTGCACTCGCAATAAAAATGATTTTTAAAAATCGTTGTCTTGTAAACACAAATAATGGAAATGGAAAGCCATTAGTCAAAAGGTATGGGGAAATTATAAATCATCTTCCAAACATGAATGTGTTGTACTTGAGGAGACATGTGCTGTTACTTTACTAAGTGATCAGACACAATTTTCATCTGGTGGACAATAAAAAAACACGTTATCTAAAATGGTTATCTAAAGACAGTAAGAAACCACATAAGAACACTCTAAAATCATCCACAGCATCCAAGAATCCACCCAGAACACCATAGCATCGTGGCTGTGAGTATTTCATGGGCAAACACGACTCACATTTACTTCAGAAAATGTAAAAATCTAGTTATAATCTAGCAGAGCAGTTTAAACCCCGTGATCAACAAGACTGCTAATTAGCATAAATCGATGACTCTCCTCTCCGCACCCTAAACATTCACTGCCATTGTGTTCGCTGTGTGTAGAGTTTGTTTCAAAGGCTTTCAAAGGTAAATAAGAGCCAATGTCATATTCAAAGAGAAAGTCTGTATGTGTGTGTGTGCACGTGTTTTTGTGACATATCAGGACACAAATGTGTATAATGACATGGGTATGACTTAGGCATTAAAAAAGAGGTGACTTATGGAGACATTACTCAATGCCCCCACTTTTCAAAAGGCTTATAAATCATACAGAATGAGCTGTGCACAGGGTAGGTTTAGGGGTAGGGGTAGTGTAGGGCGATAGAAAATACGGTTTGTACAGTATAAAAACCATTACGCATATGGAATGTCCCCACAATTCACAAAAACGTGTGTGTGTGTGTGTCTGGAGTGGCCATGTAATTACTAACACACAGAGAGTAAATGTCTGCTAGCTTGATAAATGGTGAGTGTGTGTGTCTGTGTGCGCATGTCTATCAACGCGGCATCCAAAAACACCTTCACTGAAATATGTCCTGTCCTTGTTCAAGGATACTGTCAATAAAATGCAATTATCCCAGCGTCCAAAAAGGGCAAACCGGCAAACTCGGTTCACCAGGCTCAACAAATCCAGTGGATGTTGTGGAAGGTACAGGACGACGGGGCACACGCACACGCACACGCACACACACACACACACACACACACACACACACACACACACACACACACACACACACACACACACACACACACACACACACTCTCAAGGGCTTGTCAAAGCACTTTTCAATTCACACAGTTGATTAAATGTGATCTAATGGGCATCTGAGTGAGAGTCCCACGTGAGTCTTTGGAGTTCAGACCTGAAAACATGTGCTGAATAACTGAGTAGCGTTCACTCACTCACTTTACTGTAACTATCATAAAAACTGTGTGCAACTAGTACTGTTTCCCTTCTGGTGATATTCTGGTGCCTAAACGACCCCAAAAAGCAAAGCAAAAAATGGCAAATTAAATAAATAATAAAAAAAAAAATTGATTAAAATAAATGAATCCAAAATCATTCAAATAAATACAATTTGATGTAATCAAATAAATAAATTTGATTTAAATAATTAAACAATACATCTAACAGTATATGGTACTATAGGGAGTAGAAAAACCACGTAATGATGTAATATAATAGAAACTAAATATTTTACAAATAATATTTTGCACATATTTACAATATATATATTTTTTCACATTATTAGTTGGGTCTTTATACATTAAAATATATTGCTGCCACTTAAATTTTTATCATGGGGGTTCCTTGCACAAAAATGATCATATTTGGGTTAATGGCATCTAACTGATTGAAAATCCCTGATGCAGCTTTTTGCATTTGTAAAATGACATTAAAAAAATGTCATAAAAAATAGCAGATTAGCATTAATTATATATAATATACTATAACTACTATACTATACTACTATATATAACATACTATAACTAATTCTTTTTGAACATGGTGTTCTTTCAAGTATCTTGGAGGACTATATAAATATCATTTTAATGGTGATATGGACATTCAACTTTTCACATGTTTATCTCAGCTCTTTTATGACAGCTCTGAATATGACTCATCTAACCAGAATCTAAAGCCAGAACTACATGTTTTATAAATTAGAGCTAATTACAGTAATTGTCATTAACTATTATATTTGGGAGACAATCTGACATGCTGAAAGGAGCAAAGACAATAAGAACCACAGAGAGAAAAGATGCTTCCCTGCGGCATATTTTTAACCTTCATGACAGACTGAGATTAGGACCCTTCAGATGGGAGAAACACACACACACACACACACACACACACACACACACACACACACACACACACACACACACACACACACACACACACACACACACACACACACACACACACACACACACACACACACACACACACACAAGAACAAGTCATCCATACGCTCGAAGCGACAGCAGATGGCAAACTGGGAAACAAGACTTTTAATTTAATTAACCTGAAATAAATAAGAAGGCCTGAATAATGAATGTCACTAAATTCAATATCAGCCATGCAAATGTGCAATTCTGTGTGGGATAATTTGATTTCTGAAGCATGGATTAATTCCAGTATTAATGTAATCTAATATAATGTGGCTTTATGCATCACGTCTAAACAACGGCAATAATTATGTTCTATGATAAGGTCCTAAATGAAGTGAACCTCACACATCTGTGGTTTACATGCAAGTGTTAAAAATTAGGCTTTTTATTAAGTCTGTATTTAATGCATAATTTTTTATAAATAACTTAAATTAATAGTATTTTTTATAATAATAAATCATAATAAGTTTCTATAAATAACAGTCTATAAAAATCTTGCATAATGTCATGTCATTAAAGAGTATAATGCATAATGCATTTATTGAGTTCTGATACATTATGTTAAAATGTAACCATGAATAGGTATGTATTATATTGCATCGTAAATATGGTTACAGCAGGTATTTACAAGAACAAAACCGATTATATGGCATTATAATATCTTTACAAAAATATATACACAGTCTTTATATAAAATGTTACTGAATGTGCATCTACACCAAATACGAACAGTATATTGAACAAAGTCACAGAGGAGGCAAACAGAAAACACTGATGTGACGTCTTCTAGATATGATTCATTTGGTTATTGTTCTCAGAAAGACTATGATCAACATCCTCAGTTGCTTGAACAAACTACAAATCAAAGCGACTACAGCTTGAAGCACATCTCTGGACCAATGAGGAAACTCTAACGCCCCCTTCAGGTTTGTTACACAATAACACATCAGAATGGCACTTCGCAATGTGTCGGCCAGTAAAAACAATCTGGTGCAGTGTGTTAAGTTTAGCTGCGAAGTTGCAAATTGCAATATAGAGAAGCTATGGTGGCCAACATAGGACAAAAATGTTGTCATCTGAGACAGTAGAGAGAAGCCAAGCAAATTGTCCATTTAGGGCTACCGTAACATGTTGGCGCAAAATGGCAACTTAACATGTAAGGGGACCCATGGTGTATGTAGATAGAAATGGCTCATTCTAAGATAATAAAAACATAACGGTTCATTGTGTAAGGTTTTATACAACACTGAAAACTTAGTTATGTATATTATATTGCATTTCTGTCAATAGATCCTCCTAAAAGTTACACTTTGCATCTTTAAATTCATTTACATTACATTTACATTTATGCATTTGGCAGACGCTTTTATCCAAAGCGACTTACATTGCATTATACTATACATTTGTATCCGAGTATGTGCAATCTCTGGGATCGAACCCATGACCTTGGCATTGCTAATGCCATGCTCTAACCACTGAGCTACAGGAAAATTCAAACGTCATCTTAGTATGAAGTACCACAGACATATGCTGCGTCCCAATTCGCATACTATGCGTCCTAAATAGTATTCGAAAAAAGAATTAGTATGTCCCAAATCGTAGTATGTTGAAATGAGTATTCCAAAGATACCCGGATGGTGTACTTTTTCCGGTTAGAATTCGAAGTGCAGATCCGTGCACACTTCTAACGGCTAATATTGCCCATAACACATTGCGCTGTGGACGAGGATTCGATTAGAACTACAAATACGAATAAAAAGTGTTTAAAAACTACAAACATGACGGACGTGCGAGGTACGACGGTTAAGATAAAGGGGCTTGAATGATTAATAAGCAGAGTCTAACTTGATAAAAAAAGGTATTTATTAAATGTTATCCACATTATATTTTCTTCTGCAACAGCATTGTGAACTTTTATAACGATGTGTTCGGTCATTAACTTTTAAATGCATCATTATGCAAAGATGAGGAGAGTTCTCTGCATGAAAGACCCAAGACTGGCAGATCAACATGCGACTTCATTTCTCTCCGAAACGGTAGGAAAATAAATTTAATTCAATGTGGAGGATTTTAACTGTGACAAGATGATTGACAGGGTAGTTACAGGTTGAGTAACTAAGCAACAGAACGTCCGTTAAAGACGCAGTTATGACGAGGTAGTATGTCCCAAAACTTGCATACTCTTCTACTACACACTCAAAAGTATGTACTTTTTCTTTACAAAAACAGTACATACTTTTAGGACGTGGTATAAGTAGGCGAATTGGGACGCAGCAATAAATGATGATTCTGACTTTGCAGAGTTTTGGCTACTTCTTAACTATTAAACTTTGAGAAAACGTTAAAAAAAGAAAAACGTATTTAAGCAACATTTAACAATATGATAAAAGGTGATTTTAAAATTCAAGACAAAACTGATGTAGCTGTAAAATAAAGTTGTCCAAAAAAATAAAATAAAAATTACTATTACATACTCTTAGCATTGGGGTATTTTCTGCGAAGTTTACTTTCGTTATAATATGCTAAAGTTGTCCATATTTAAATAGATAATGCTCTTCTCCTTTATAATTTTTATTTTTAATAGATTTCAAAAATATCAAATATATATATATATATATATATATATATATATATATATATATATATATATATATATATATATATATATATAATTTCATATTTTTATTTTATTTATTTATTTTTTAATAAATTAAAAAAAAATAAAAAAACCATTTTTTATTTACACAACAATCAACATACATATTCACATATCAACACATACAACAACAAAGCCTGCATATACACAGATATTGTGCTTTTTCAACAAAAAAAGAAGAGAGAATCAGTCAATCAACAAAACCTGACATCAGCATCGGTTCGTCCACATACAGTTATAATTGGTTTTGGAGATAATTTATGAAAGGACGCCACATGACAGTGAACTTAGACCCGGAGCCCTTTAAATTAAGTCTTATTTTTTCCAAACTCAAGAATTGTAACACATCTCTGGCCCACTGTTTAAAAGGAGGAGGAAGGGACTGGATTTGCACAAATATCCTTGCTAAATATTCTAGAATAAGTTACAAAAATCTGTGACCAAAAAACAGAAAAACTAGGACATAACCAAAACATATGAGCTAATGTAGCAGAGGACTGCTTACATCTTGTACAAGTGGGATCTAGAGAAGAATACATCTTTGCCAGCTTGGCTTTGGATAGATGAAGTCTATGTACAACTTTGAACTGAATAAGGCTGTGTCTAGCACAAATTGAGAGCTATGGATTCTATATATAGCCTCATTCCATTCCTCGTCCGTCAGGCAGATATTAAGATCCAGTTGCCAGGAATCTCTTGGATAATAATGATGAAGTTTTATGTATAAGCTAGAGATGGTGCCTCTTTGCTCTGGGTCATTAGGAAAAAGTTGATCAATAGGATTTGGATCAGGGAGGGAGGGAAAAGATGTAAAATTCTTACGTGTGAAATCGCGTACCTGTAAATATCTGAAAAAGTGGGCTTTAGATATTTTAAATTGAGTTTCTAATTGCGAAAAAGATAAGAAGCAGCCATCAACAAAAAGATCTTAAAAGGTTAAGATACCTTCTTCTTGCCATAGCAAGAATGCCTGATCATTCAGAGGCTGAGAAAATCAATGATTTCTGGTAACTGGAGCACAAATTGAACCTCTCTGCCACCCAAAATGATTGCGAATTTGGGCCCAAATCTGTACAGAGTTCCATACCATTGGGTGCAGCGAGTGAGAGTCTAGACCCAGTGGTAAAGGGATGGGAGTGAGAAAGGAAGGCAGGCTGATGATTCTATCTAGACCCAGTCTGGAAAGTGATTTATACCATGTGAACCTTGCCAGTAAGACAGAGCTCTTAGATTACAAGCCCAATAATAAAGCTGAAAGTTTGGGAGAGCCATCCCCCCCATATATTTATTTTCTGTTCTCACTTTAATTTTAGGTAAAATTTTAGGAAATTAGGGGCCAAGCACCGAAGGTGCTTAGGCACCTATTGTTATTGTTGGCGTTCCGTACGCTTATTATTATTCTTCTTCCGTTTCTTCTTCCGCTCTTGAAGTCTATGGCAGCCCATAGAACCGCTTGCGGGAAAGTTGTGAAATTTGGCACACTGTTAGAGGACAGTCTGACCTTTGTCCATAGCAAATTTGGAGTCTCTAACTCAATCCCTCTAGCGCCACCAGCTGTCCAAAGTTGCACTTATGTTTATGTTAATAACTTTTGAACCGTAAGGGCTAGAAACAAAATTCCCTTTTCCTCTGATTCCTTAGGTCAAGTCGAATCGATTGCACCCTATGACGTCATTTTCCGTCATGAAAATTTTTCCGCCATTTTGAATTTTCTGAAAAACCTACTTTTTCGAACTCCTCCTAGGCCGTTACTCCGATTTTCAAAAAAATGGAACCAGATCATCTTCAGACCATGCTGACAAAAAGTTATGGAATTCAAGTTGATTCCTCAAACCGCTTTCGAAAAACATGTGAACGAATTGTACGTAGTGCTTGCAAAAATAGACATAAGGCGGTATCTCCGCAACGCTTTATCGTATTCAGACCAAACTTGGTACATGTCATCACAAGCATGACCTGAGGCAACATGCATCGTTTCGGCGCAGTGCCACCTAGTGGTGCGGAGATATGAAAAATTGATATTTTTGCTTATAACTTCTGATGGGTTTGTCAAAAAAACAAAAATTTGGACTCGTTGGATTCGGGGCATCATGCCGAGTCGAATGATATCCAATTTTTCCATATTGGCCGTTTTAGCTGTCGGCCATTTTGAATTTTGTGCTAAAATGCTGTATTTTACAAACGCATTAGCGTATCGTTATGAAACTCGGTATGGGTCATCAGAACAATGCCCTGAAGCAGCCTGAGAAGTTTCGGACCAACGCCACCTTGTGGTCAAAAGTTATAACAAAATTTACAAAAATGCTAATAACTTTTGTCTATATTAACCAATTGTAATGAAACTGGTCTCAGTAGATTCCTTGGGTCATGCTGAGAACAAAGATATCAAATTTGCCATAGTCAGCTGAAATTCCTGTCCGCCATATTGTTTTACTTTAAAAACCTACTTTTTCGAACTCCTCCTAGACCGTTGCTCCGATTTTCACCAAAATTGAACCGTATCATCTTCAGACCATGCCGACAAAAAGTTATGGATTTCAAGTTGATAAGTCAAACCGTTTTCGTATACCAGAGCAAAACATTTGAGATATGATGCAAAAATGACTCTTGAAGCTGTATCTCTGCAATGTTTTATCATATTCAGACCAAACTTGGTACGTGTCATCACAAGCATGACCTGAGGCATCATACAGTGTTTCGGCGCAGCGCCACCTACTGGAGTGGAGATATGAATAATGGCTATTTTTGCTTATAACTTCTGATGGGTTTGACCAAAATTCATAAATTTGGTATGGTTCATCAGGACAATGCCCTGAAGGAGCCTGAGAAGTTTCGGACCAGCACCACCTTGTGGTCAAAAGTTATAACAAAATTTACAAGGCATGATGCAAAAACGACTCTTGACGCTGTATCTCTTCAGTGCTTTGACATATTGACACCAAACGTTGCAAGTGTTATTGTCACCTCACTCTGACCATACGACAACAATTTGGACACAGCGCCACCTATTGGTCGAAAGTGATGAAACAGTAAATCCTCATTTTTGATCATTTTTCAGCTCTTTTACCTAAAATGATCTTAATAGGTCTTTAATTGCTCACTGCTGCTGTTGGTCTGATGCTCACAGCCATGTTGGCTGGCTTCTTGTGCTGTTTTTGTGCTTGGCCCCGTAATTGCTGCTTGCAGCTATATTTGGTTGTGTTTTTGTCATTTTTATTAGTTTTTTTTTTTTTTAAGTGCACTTAGTTTATTTTTTTGTCTATATAGTTTTAGTTTATCTAGTTTTAGTTATTTTAGCAATTTAACAAATGAATATACATTATATATATATATATATATATATATATATATATATATATATATATATATATATATATATATATATATATTAATTTGCTAAATTAATTTATATATATATATATATATATATATATATATATATATATATATATATATATATATATATATATATATATATATATATATATATATATACACCAAACTTAAAAAATAAATAAATAATTTTTAATTTTATTTCAGTTAATAATTATTTATTCCAAATAATGAAAATGTTTTTTTTATTTTTTTTTTTTTATGGTTTTAGTTTCAGTTAAGGATAATAGAGTACTGCAGTGATGGCGTATTTTTTCATCATCCTGGTTCCCTCAAAACCTCAATAAGATTCTTCCTTTGGCTTTTGGATTATTGCAGAAAATGGTCTGTGACTAACAAAAGCCACTGACTTCAGGATGATGGAACGGGAAGTGTTTAAATGCTAACTCGTTTCTGACTCTTGGCCAACAAAAATCTGTCATGCCTGCTGCACTCTATAACCCTGACCTGTAGTACTAGATCTTGAAGGAGTCCAATCCCAGACCTTCCAAACACGAGCAGCACTCATCCTGTGAAAACCACAGCGAATCCAGCCAGAGGGAAGCAGATCATCTTTGTCATTTTGACATCCTTCTCTTCATGCTAATGTGAGACACCTCTTGCCTGATGTCAGAGGAATACTAATCAGATTTACTGTCTGTCTGTGTCCTGGTCTCAGTAATGTCTTTCTTTCTCACAAATCGTTTTCCCAGCTTTTGACTTGCTGACAGTGAAAGAATTATTTCATATTATATTAATCATATTATACATTGCTATTCTATAATTTATGGTGTTTGCATCATAAAATATAAGATACTAAAAATATAAGATAAAATGAATTAATCAAGCCATATATAGACACCAGAATATCATAAACCTGAGAGCATCATGTACGTGCATTTTGCATGGCCAAACAACTCAGAAAATCTAATATTTCATAAAGAGTGCTTTTGCTTGCTATGTGACAACTGAAATGAAACAAAATGATTGTGTAAAATGGCCAAGGCTGCTCGTATATATGCGTTTCATTCATGAGATGTGTGTCAAGGTAAGATTACGGCTCACTTCACACAATAGCAATACAGCTGTGCTCTTGAAAGCATGTTCCACTCCATTCCCCACCCCAGAATCCATGAACAATAACGACACACAAATACTTCTGACTACACCAAAATCTCCCCTCTCATCCACTTTCATCTCTGGCATCCCTCTAATTACGAGCAGGAGAGTTCGCGGCTCAAGAGGCGTGTGTATAACACATCTGAGGAGTCAGTGAGATGTGTCCAATCAGCAATTAGTAATTTAAAAGTGCTGTCACACAGAAACACTAGTTGAGGTGGAGTTTGGGGTCAGGATTTAATATCAGGCACATAATTAACGAAGCAAGATACAGTGAAACACATACTAACACAGAACAGCCTTCCATGCAGTTCTGTGGGAGAAAATGCCTTGTGGAGCTCAGAGCTCAGAGGAGAATGGCCAGACTGTTTTGAGCTGATAGAAAGGCAAGAGTAACTCAAATAAGCAATCATTACAGCCGAGGTCTGCAGAAGAGCATCTCTGAATGCACAACACTTGAAGCAGATGAGGCTACAGATGAGGCTTGTTTTTGTCAGATTAATAAAAAAATATTAACCTACAGGACAAAAACAAATCCCTCAATTTCATTTATGTGTGTGAATGCACTGCTGTGAATAGGCCTCAACATGAAAACTAACCCTAATAGAATCAATAAAGGAGAGTTTTTTCTTATTAAAAGTTTGGGGTTGTGTTGGGTTGAGTTGAACTGCAGGAACACATTTACCCACAGCACTCCAACAGGAACTCCATAAACCTGAAGAAACCTGCCGTACCTAATGCAGTTTGAACAGACAAGCCCCACTCTGAGCATCACTGAATACAAATGAAGAGTTCCTCACGTCCTGAAGAAAATCAGCACAATCCTATGACAGCTTCTGGAAGTTTAGACCCCCACAATACAGTCATATTCACCAACGCAACACTCTCAGCTAATCAAACAGAACAAAAGCTTATTTTTGTCTTATTAGTGATGCTTGCTAAAGCAAGAGAATAGACTTTCACAAAGGGATTCCCATGGAAGCTTGCTTCCGACACTGGATAAAAAAAAAGGTAACTGAAACTTTTTGTGTTTATATCTCGCAATTCTGACTTTATATCACAATTTTGAGTTTATATCACACAGTTCTGAGAAAAAAGTCAGAATTGTGAGCTATAAATGTGCAATTTCCGGATATTAACTCGTACTTGCGAGATAAAAATACAGAACTGTGAGATATAAACTCGCAATTACCAGATATAAACTTGTAATTGCGAGAAATAAACATGCAATTGCCAGATATAAACTCACAATTGTGAGAAAAAAAAGTTAGAATTGCAAGATATAAACTCGCAATTGTAAGAAAAAAAGTCCGAATTGCGAGAAATAAACGTGCAATTGCCAGATATAAACTCATAATTGCGAGAAAAAAAGTCAGAATCGCAAGATATAAACTCACAATTGCTGGATATAAACTCGCAATTGCGAGAAATAAACTTGCAATTGCTGAATATAAATTTGCAATTGTGAGAAAAAAAGTCAGAATTGCCGGATATAAACTCGTAATTGCAAGAAATTAAGTTAGAATTGCAAGATATAAACTCGCAATTGTGAGAAAAAAAAGTTAGAATTGCGAGAAATAAATGTGCAATTGTCGGATATAAACTCATAATTGCGAGAAAAAAAGCCAGAATCGCAAGATATAAACTCGCAATTGCCAGATATAAACTCGTAATCGCAAGAAAAAAAGTCTGAATCGCAAGATATAAACTCGCAGTTGCGATAAAAAAAGTTAGAATTGCAAGATATAAACTTGCAATTGCTGGATATAAACTCGTAATCGCAAGAAAAAAAGTCTGAATTGCGAGAAATAAACGTGCAATTGCCGGATATAAACTCATAATTGCGAGAAAAAAGTCAGAATCGCAAGATATAAACTCGCACTTGCGAGAAAAAAAGTTAGAATTGCCAGATCTAAACTCATAATTGCAAGAAAAAAAGTCAGAATTGCGAGATATAAACTCACAATTGCCGGATATAAACTCGATATATTGCCTCAGTTGTGAGCTTATATCTCACAGTTCTTACATTATAACTAACAATTGCAAGTTTATATCTCACAATTCTGAGAAAAGATGTCAGAATTGTGAAATAAAAGTCACAATTATCTTTTAAATTGTTTTATTCTGTGGCGGAAACAAGCTTCCATTGATTCCAGCATTATTTCACTTATAAAAAATGTTTTTTATTTTTTTTATTTTTAGTTAACAACAACAACAACAACAACAACAACAACACAACTGCTAGTAAACACCCTGAATACATTAGCAACCACATAGCAACACCCTGGCAACACTGTAAGCATTATGGCAGCAAGTTATTGAAGGTATGATCACCATATTCATAAATACTATTTATATACATATTAACACAATATTCACATGCTACTCTAAGCTCCTTAAAAGAATACCATGATATTACCGTGGTGCTTTATTTGCATGAGATATCTGTCTGTGATATTTCTGTATCTGGCAGGCTCAGGGTGTGTCAGTTAGTCAAAAGTGTCACATCGACACCATGCGGGTTAAAATGAGTTCTCATTATCGAAGCTGTGGTGGCGTGTCAAGCGAGTGTGAACGTCTGAATCACATCATTTGGCAGCGGTCACTCTTCGGCCTGTAGACTCCATCAGAGTGTGGCTGTGCTCAGTTTACTGGAGCAGGTGCGTAATCGAACCTCTTTGGTCCCTTGTGTATATGTGTGTGTTTATGATTTCCCACGGGTGGCTTCCAGCCGGCGAGAATCTCAGGTAAAGGCAGCAGAGAGCAGATGGGACAGGCGTCGGAGGACCCCGGCTGAGAGCCTCAGGTGTCTCACTCCCACTGCGGCTATAAAGCACCCTGTGTGCTCGTCACCACCTGCCCAGCTGCAAGAACGACATGTGAAACTGCCAGATAATGGATTCCTCTTTAGGAATGACAGAGCAGTTTTCAACAGCTGATCTATTGAAAGCTTGAAAAATACTTGTTTTTAAAGGGATAGTTCACCCAAAAATGTGTGTATATATATATATATATATATATATAAACTTTTATCTCTCTAACTCTAAAATATCCATATTTAGGCCATTTCATGTACTCATTTAAGGTACATTACAAGCATACAGTTCAAAAGTTAAAGGGGCCCTAGAATCAAAATTTGAATTTACCTCAGCATAGTTGAATAACAAGAGTTCAGTACATGAGAATGACATACATTGAGTTTCAAACCCCATTGCTTCCTCCTTCTTATATAAATCTTATTTGTTTAAAAGACTTCCGGAAAACACACGGATCTCAACATAACACTGACTTTTACGTAACAGTCGGGATCATTAATATGTACGCCCCCAATATTTGCATATACCAGCTCATGTTCAAGGCATTCGACAAGGAAAGGCAGTATTAACGTCTAGATCTGTGCACAGACAAGGTAAGCAAGCAAAAACAACAGTGAAAAATGGCAGATGGAGCAATAATAACTGACATGATCCATGATTACATGATAAAATGTCTTTCTAAATGTTTCGTTAGCATGTTGCTAATGTACTGTTAAATGTGGTTAAAGTTACCATCGTTTCTTACTGTATTTACAGAGACAAGAGCTGTCGCTATTTTCATTATTAAACACTTGCAGTCTGTATAATTCATAAACACAACTTCATTCTTTATAAATTTCTCCAACAGTGTAGCATTAGCCGTTAGCCACAGAGCATAGCCTCAAACTCATATAGAATCAAACGTAAACATCAAAATAAATACTATACTCACATAATTCGAAGCATGCATACAGCATGCATGACGAACATCTTGTAAAGATCCATTTGAGGGTTATATTAGCTGTGTGAACTTTGTAAATGCACTGTAATATAGTCGAGAGCTCGTGTGGCAGGGAGCAGGCGAATTAAAGGGGCGGCGCGCTGCCAAAATCAGTGCATAGTTAATGATGCCCCAAAATAGGCAGTTAAAAAAATGAATAAAAAAAAATCTATGGGGTATTTTGAGCTGAAACTTCACAAACACATTCAGGAGACACCTTAGACTTATATTACATCTTGTAAAAAAAGCATTCTTGGGCACCTTTAATATATATATATATATATATATATATATATATATATATATATATATATATATATATATATACACACACAGTAAACACACACGCATATATTTATTTATATGTTAAAACAGTAATATTGTGAACATTAGTACAATTTAAAATAACTGTTTTGTATTTTAATATATTTTAAAATGTAATATATGATGCAAATCTGAATTTTCAGCATCATTACTCCAGTCTTCAGTGTCACATGATCCTTCAGAAATCATTATAATATGCTAATTTGCTGCTCAAGAAACATTTCTGATTATTATCAATGTTGAAAACAGTTGTGCTGCTTCATATTTTTGTGGAAACTTTTTTTTTTTTTTTTCAGGATTCTATGATGAATAAAGAGAGCTGCTATAAACATGATTCATTCATTACAGTAATGAGACCTTTTTGCTACAAAATATCATTTTCTCAAAATATGATTCTGAAATATGTCCCAAACATTAACCAAACTGTATATGAACATAAGTGCATGCCAACAGAACTGACAAACGAACTGATGACATACGTCAGAGATGGAGAAGAGAGGAGAACAGCAAGGAGCTTGTAATAGTCTCCTCTCGCTTGACTGCCCAAACAGGAGCTGACAGCGTTAATGTGACTTAGTTCAGACGGGGTGAATTATTAAAAACCATAGCAATGGCAGGGGAAGGAAAAGGGCAGCTAATATCACTGTCAGCCCAACACGGATTACTGTGTGTACATGAGCATGTTCAGAAATTGCACAAATAACTGCTCTGCGCCCCTGTCCCTTAGAGCTTGACATGAATTAGCATTTTTTCCTGAGACTTAGTGTGTGTGTGTGTGTGTGCAAGTGTGTTCATGTAGCGAGCGTTGGCTAGTGGTCTACAGAGAGCATATGGCAACTGTAACGACCACATGTCACCGCCCGGAACATCTGATAACTGCTCGTTATGAGGCATCATACTTCATAGCTCATCTTACATCATCCTTGAGGTGAAAAATAACATTTCCCCTCATGCAATCAGCCCACATCTACGTGATAAGACTGAAATATCTGCAGCGAACCAATTATCATCACAAGCAGTCATAGCAACACCACATTAAAGGTGAAGTGTGCCCTTTCACTTCAACAGAATTGCAAACATAACTAGATTTTGCATTAGTGTTTGCACATGCAAAACTCGCCGTCATGAAGATGTTGCAGATGGTTGCCAGAACGTTGCTATGAATCTTTTTTTTTTTTGCATGTTGGCATCTGATATGGATCATATGGAAGCTTGTTTCTTCCATGAAATAAAAATAAAAAAGGTAATTGTGACATTTTTTATAGCAATTGGAAGTTTATATCTCGCAATTCTGACTTTATAACTCACAATTCCGACTTTATAACTTGCGATTCCGACTTAATAACATGCAATTCCGACTTTATATCTCGCAATTCCGACTTAACACGCAATTCCGACTTTATATCTCGCAATTCTGACTTTATATCACACAATTCTGACTTTATAACTCACAATTCTGACTTTATAACTCGCAATTCTGACTATATCTCACAATTCCGACTTTATAACTAACAATTCTGACTTTATAACTCACAATTCCAACTTAATAACACGCAATTAGTACTTTATATCTTGCAATTCTGACTTTATATCTCACAATTCCGACTTTATAACTCACAATTCTGACTTTATAACTCACAATTCTGACTTTATAACTCACAATTCTGACTTTATATCTCACAATTCTGACTTTATAACTCACAATTCTGACTTTATAACTCACAATTCCGACTTAATAACACGCAATTCCGACTTTATATCTTGCAATTCCGACTTTATATCTCGCAATTCCGACTTTATAACTCGCAATTCCAACTTAACACGCAATTCCGACTTTATATCTTGCAATTCCGACTTTATATCTCACAATTCCGACTTTATAACTCGCAATTCTGACTTTATATCTCACCATTCCGACTTTATAACTCACAATTCTGACTTTATATCTCACAATTCCAACTTAATAACACGCAATTCCGACTTTATATCTTGCAATTCCGACTTTATGTCTCGCAATTCTGACTTTATAACTCACAATTCCAACTTAACACGCAATTCCGACTTTATATCTTGCAATTCCGACTTTATATCTTGCAATTCCGACTTTATATCTCACAATTCCGACTTTATAACTCACAATTCTGACTTTATAACTCGCAATTCTGACTTTATATCTCACAATTCCAACTTAATAACACGCAATTCCGACTTTATATCTTGCAATTCCGACTTTATGTCTCGCAATTCTGACTTTATAACTCACAATTCCAACTTAACACGCAATTCCGACTTTATATCTTGCAATTCCGACTTTATATCTTGCAATTCTGACTTTATATCTCACCATTCCGACTTTATAACTCACAATTCTGACTTTATATCTCACAATTCCAACTTAATAACACGCAATTCCGACTTTATATCTTGCAATTCCGACTTTATGTCTCGCAATTCTGACTTTATAACTCACAATTCCAACTTAACACGCAATTCCGACTTTATATCTTGCAATTCCGACTTTATATCTCACAATTCTGACTTTATAACTCACAATTCTGACTTTATAACTCACAATTGCAAGAAAAAAAATTGTAAGATAAAAAGTCACAATTACCTATTTTATATTTTTGTTTAGTGCCGGAAACAAGCTTCCATAGGATCGGGTCTCCCTTCAATGCAAGAGATTTTTATGCCCATTTTAATGTCAGCCAAGAAAAATTGTATGTCAGTTTGCATGAAACAGTAAAAACAACTCTCCTCAACTAAATTTGACCGAATCATTCATGTCTTCACCACTAACAGCTGTTGTTATGCACTTAAGGTATGAATACTTAATGTTACAAATTGAAATTTGTAGTGCAAGTAAGTGCACTAGTTTTGATTTTTAACTTGAGATGTCGCCTATAAAACGCAAGAAGTCTCTCATTCTTACGAAGGCTGATCAAAGAAACAGTAAAAACAGTAATATTGTGAAATATTATTACAATTCAAAATAGCTGTTTTCTATATGAATATCTTGTAAAACATTATTTTCACAATACACATTTTTGTGATGTAAAGACGTCTTTAGACTGAGAGAGAGTTCAAGACATCTGTGGAGCTGAATCCTGACAACGTGATCCGTAATAAATGGATCCCCATGGTTGAGCTTGTGTGTGGGTACGTGGGGACATTTGCTGCTGGAGATGAGTGGATTGACCCTCTCAAAATGGAGGCTGATTGGAGAGCAGATGCTTTGCAAGACGAACTAATTAAGTTGAAGTCGCAGTGTGAAACAAGAGGAAGATTATCGCTCTCCTCGATCGTGTTGAGAGGACAAATCCAATTCCATCTCAGTTCTCTATTTTACTCTCATTTCTCTTTCACTCGCTCTCCCAGTACAGCTGAGGAATGAAGTATTGCAGGGTTTAATCTTTACTAAGTTTTTGGTCATTTTGACTGCTGAAGTAGAGGAGGCCTCAGGGGAATTATAATGGGAGATAGTTTTACCACGCTAAATGTCTTGCAGAGACTCTCTGTGCCTGACAAAAAGAATCACTGAATTATTATTGTTAACTAAAATTAATAAAAATCATTTTTGGCATTTGAAATAATAAAAATAAACAAACAACAGAAGAAAAGAAGCAAATTTGCAAACAGAATCAAGAACTGCAAAATTGAATCAAGAGATTGGGAAACAGACCAGCGCCGTGAGGGAGGTTACAAGCATGACTGAGGCGACTCTCTAATGAGCAAGCTCACTCTGGGATGGCAAGGGACCAAAGGAGATCAGGTCACAGGTCAAAAGTGCAAAACAGAGCAGACAGCTGTCATTTACACACGGATTCGAGCCTCATCCGAGATCTAGCTGTGTGTATACGCTCTGTCTGGCAGCAGCCAATTAATTTTCACCTGTAGCAATTGAGAACTAGACGAAAATGTGTGATGAAAAACGATTTCTGTTGCTTTGAGAGCGTGCCATGAGCATATGTGTGTACCTGGACAGGTTTCTTGCGTGAGCCCTCGTTGTTTTCCGCCTCCTCGTGTTCTTTGCTGCCCTGCGGCAGGTTTGAGTAGTTGGCGAGACTGCTGAGAAGAGACGATACCATGGGAATTGTGTCCATCTCCTCCTGTAGAGCAAACACATGCACATACAGAACAAATACTTTGAGCAAAATTTAAGTAGCTTCTGACGAACATCATCTGAAATGTCATGTTTACATTTACAGATTACAAATGACAAGCTCAGAGGACAATTTTTTGCTCTTTAATAGCTCATGAAACTCTCCTTAGTGTTTTGTTTTCATGTTTTGTTTAAGGTGCATCACCTAAAATTGAGAAAAAATAAAAAACAGAAACAACTAAGTCAGTAGTTGTCATGTAGTAAGCTATAAAATGAATGTGGAGAGCAGGTCAGATGATTTGATCTAAGAAGAATTTAATGAGAAATGGTGAATTTGATAAGAAACTTGAGAAGCTGCCATAATGATTTAGTGACAAAGTAAAAAAGTGTCTACATTAAAAAATAAAAATGCAGTAGGTCATCCATGCAAAACCAAAAATGCATACTGTTACATTAATTAGTTAGTTAGCTAGCATCCATTGGGCATTAAAAACATCATGAATGCATTCAATGTAACAAGTCAAAGTCTCCATTTGCTCTTTATTTAAAGGATTAGTTCACTTGTCATCCAAGATGTTTATGTCTTTCTTTCTTCAGTTGAAAAGAAATTTTTTTTGTAAAGGCCGTTTGACTTAGTCTTCAACCTACGTTACCCGTGACCTTTCCAACATGATTACGTAATGCTTGGCGCATCACAGAGCAGTGCAAGATGAGCATTTGTGGTTAAAAAAGTATATAATTTTTATTTTTTTTTGTATAAAGTGACCGATGATTTCTCTAGATAAGGATCATCTGGGATCATGTAGAGCTCTTTGAAGCTGCACTGAAACTGATATTTGGACCTTCAACCCGTTGAACCCCAGTGAAGTCCACTATATGGAGAAAAATCCTGGAATGTTTTCCTCAAAAAACATAAAGAAGAAAGAAAGACATCTTGGATGACATGGGAGAGAGTAAATTAATTTAATTTCCTACTATTAATTTCATACACTTTCCTATTAGGAAAACAATAAAGGCACAAAAGTAAAATAAAATGTCATTGGAGACTTTTTAAAGATCTTCCTTTTAACATTTTCTCCCAACATCAAGATTTTAGGTTAAAATGCATATGAATGCACTTTAAAATTTAGGTCTTATAACTGGTCAACATTTGAATCACCTTTCTGGAGATCATTTAAATAGTCACTTAATTAATATGAGGCCACAGAATGCAGATTAAAATAGTTTTAGATGCAGTATAGCATGTGTTTTCTGCTTCTTTTTGGACTGCAGGCTCTTACATGCTGTTATCATCCACCTGCAGAGTTCAATGTCCTGGGGACTTCCTGCCCTTCAAACGCTAATTATCCTTATTAATTACTGTCAGACTCTTTTATTCCGTTAATCACTATAGTTTGCGTGCCTGTGCTTCACTGTCTTGCTCTAATGGGAGTTTAAATCTGCCACCATTGCAGGTTTGTCATTTAACGTGCATGTACTGTATGAGCTCATGTGTACCTCAAACAGGGCCATGTTCTTGCCGTCATACTGCTGGTTCTTCTCTGGGTCGGTGCTGTTGATGAATGGACTGCTCTCCTTGGGGTTCCCATCTCCTGTTAGCAAAAAACACAAATAAATCATCAGCATGACAGCAGACGCCATGCAACTCCAGAGGGCTTCACGGAAAAAAAACTGCTGTAACGATTCCAGCACTTTACATTCGGTTTGCACAAAGGTAAAACATGTTTATTGCACATTTTAAGTCATCCATGCATACCAAAAACAGATGCATAATGCAGAGATTAAACAACTTGAATTCAAATGTATGCATTTGGCAGATGCTTTTATCAAAAGCAATTTTCAAAGCATTCAAAATATACAGTTCATGCATTCCTTAGGAATCAAAATTATATTGCCATAATGCTCATAATGCAATGGTGTGCTGTACACACAGTGGTCTATCTAGCGTTCTTTCCATCCATCCATCCATCCATCCATCCATCCATCCATCCATCCAATGCCAGCAGGTATTTAGATAACATTACTTGTATTTGGATCAGGTTTGCATCTGTCAACATTAATTTGTTTTGCACAGTTCTTTCTCACCATAAAATGCAAAACTGAAACATCAGATTTTCCATTTAAGCCTTTTATCTGACATTAAGTCACCAGTGATGTGTCATAAACGCAGTTTCTCTAACCTCTATGCTCCTGATTACAGGTTAGTCATCCAATTCCAATCTGATTTCTACAACGGTCATTCCCAGTATACGAGCTGACAGCTGATCACCTCCCTGATCTCATCCGCTCTGACTGAGATGCAGCGGCTGCCCGCTGTCATCGCTTGATTGAAGCTTCGGCCTCTGGAGTATTTCAGTATGGCTGTCAGTCTGTCACGCTGCATTGAGTTAAATCACACTGTACCACAGACTTGTGCCTACATTACAATGACAGTCTGTAAGGGCCGTGGGCCTGAGGAAATATATTTTTTCCCGTACAAAATGTACCTAGGAGTTGACCATCGCAAATAATTACCATAATATGACAAAAAGATAGTATCAAAAAGTAAATATACATAAAACGTCATTGGTGTTAATGTGTCTTGTAACCAAATGCAACAATTCATGTTTTAATATTCAAGTGGACCACTTTTATGGTCACAATATGCTTTCACTGTTAAACCACATTTTTTTTTATATTATGGTTAAACTTTAAATTATAGAATACAGAATAGATTAAAATAGAAAAAAACTAAAGTACAATATAGATTTTACAAAAATGGATGCAGAGTTTTGTATATATAATGAAAGTCTATAGCCTTATTCAGACAAACTTGTTTTACACTGAGGAATTTCTATGGCTTGTTTCCGCCACTAAATAAAAAAATAAAAAAGGTAACTGCGACTTTTTATCTCACTATTCTGACTTTTTTCTCGCAATTGTGAGTTTATATCTAACAATTCTGACCTTTTCAGAATTGCAATATCTAAACTCGCAATTGCGAGTTATGCTATTCTGACTTTATATCTCACAATTCTAACTTTTTTCGTAGAATTGCGAGATTTAAATTCTTTATAAACTCTTCAATTTATAGTCAGAATTGCGAATTATGAGATATAAACTCAAAATTGTATGATATAAAGTCAGAATTGTGAGTTATAAACTTCAAATTGCGATATAAAGAAAGAATTGCAAGTTATAAAGTCAGAATTATGAGATATAGTCAGAATTATGATATAAACTCAAAATTGTGCGATATAAAGTCAGAATTGCGAATTATAAAGTCAGAATTGCAAGATAAAGTCAGAATTGCGAGATATAAAGTCAGAATTGAGAGTTATAATGTCAGAATTGCAAAATAAAGTCAGAATTGCGAGTTATAAAGTCAGAATTGAGAGTTATAATGTCAGAATTGCAAAATAAAGTCAGAATTGCGAGTTATAAAGTCAGAATTGAGAGTTATAATGTCAGAATTGCAAAATAAAGTCAGAATTGCGAGTTATAAAGTCAGAATTGCGAGTTATAAAGTCAGAATTATGAGATATTAAGTCAGAATTGCAAGATATAAAGTCAGAATTGAGAGTTATAAAGTCAGAATTGTGAGTTATAAAATCAGAATTATGAGATATTAAGTCAGAATTGCATGATATAAAGTCAGAATTCTGACTTTTTTCTCGCAATTGCAAGTTTTTATCACATAATTCTGACTTTATAACTCCCAAGATTTAAACAACTGCGAGTTATAAAGTCAGAATTGCATGATATAAAGTCAAAATTGTGTTATAAAGTCAGAATTGAGAGTTATAAAGTAAAAATTGTGAAATATAATCTAGCAATTCTGAGAAAAAACACCAGTCTTTTCCTCCCTCACAATTCTGATTTTATAACACTCAATTGCATGTCATAAAGTCAGAATTGCACGATATAAACTCACTGAGACAGAACGTCAGACAGACACTATCACTGCATCAGCGTTACTCCACCTAATCACTTCAACACTAACTAATACAACACACGTGGCATCAGAAAAATGAAGCTGAATGTTAACTCTGAGTGAATGTAACACCATGTTCCAGCTTCACAGCTGTCGAACACTTCACATTGGACACATACCTACTCAGTCGCACATCTAGCGAGTAATTACAGAAGAGTGTTGTCATTAGCGGATGTGATGTCATTCACTTCAGCAGTATGAAGCATGGAGAACCTTTCCCCTGAAGAGAAGCACATTTGTTCCGGAACGTTACGCCCGGTCACGGATCCGAATCCACCGTTATCACATTCCATCCTTTCCAATCACGCATACACCGTAATGCCGTTTGACTCGTTATGATGAACAGGAGCATCCTAACACGTGTTATATGAACTTGTGTGTGACAGAAAGAGACTTGTTGTCAGATTTAATCTTACTTTCTCACACACCACACTAAGTGAAACCTGGAGTCTGGAAACAGCTGATTAAATCCAGAAAATAACACTCTCGTTTATCTGCATTGGTCATGTTTGCTGGCTTTTTCATGAAAAAGAGCTGACACTTGGGATTGGGTTTCTACATCAAAAAATAAATAAAAAACACAGATAAACCAAACTAATACCAGTGCCTGGCCCTGTCTGACAGAATTAAGACCCACTGCATACAGTGAAATCTTGTCTTTTCATCGGCTCGCATATTGTGACACATTGTCAAGGATTCATCAGTGTTAGTTACACGGACAATGTTTCCCAGGGGCCTATAAATAGCAAAGACTGGCAAAAACTCAAAGCAGTCTGAGCCTCAGACATCGCACAAAAATAGCACAAGCTTTCTCAAAAATAACCATCTGATTGGTTGGCTTCATGCAATTTCATAGTACACAGTTTTTTTTTTTTGCCAATTTCCAGGTCCAAGACACTATAGACAACATTTACGCATTTGGCAGCATTTTTCAGGCACAAATCAGCTTATGATGCATTCAGACTATCGTGTACCTCAGTGTTGACGGCTCCATGCTGCACCAGTTACAGGAACCTGACAAAAAAAATGATGGAGAAAGAACTTGCCGTTCCAAAGCATTTTTCAAAATACCTTATTTTGTGTAGCACAGGAGAAAGCAAGTTTGCAAAATTTTAAATATAACAGTAGAATTATTTTTAATAATATTTATATTTTATAATATATAAATTATATCAATTTACTTTAAATTAAATCCAAACAAAATGTGATAAGATAGTTTCATTAAAATATTTGTATTATTTATCATTAAAAACATTATTAAATAAAGATAAGAAAAAAAAAAAACTTAAAATTGTGGGGTGCTCAACTGCAAGACATGCAATTAATTGCTAATTAATTAATTAATTAATTAATTGTTAATGGTAACACTGCAAAATGCATGTGGAGGAATCCAAATGCCTTGTGCATGTAGCCTAAAATATAAAAAATATAATTTTAAATATAACTGTATAACTGTGACTCATTCATAATATCTATATTATTATATTCTATAATATATAAATTATATTAATTTAGTTCAAATTAAATTCATACAAAAATAAAAAAAAACCTTAACAATATTTTTAAATCATAAATAAAATAAATAATTTTAATAAAGTTTATTTTTGTATGATTTAAATTGTACTAAATCAATATAATTTATACATTATAGAATATAATAATATAAATATTATGAATGAGTCAGTTATGCAATTTATTTAAAATCATATTTTTATATTTTGGGCTACATGCACAAGGCATTTTTGATTAACAATACTTTTAAATAATAAATAAAATAAATAATATTTTGAATAATCCAAATGTTTTGTGCATGTAAACTAAAACATAAAATATATTTTTAAATAAAATTGTATAACTGTCTCATATTAATATATATATATATATATATATATATATATATATATATATATATATATATATATATATATATATATATATATATATATATTATATTATTAATTTAAATCAGTTTATGTTTAAACAAAAATATTATATATTATTTAAAATGATTATTATATAATAATGTGGTGGAATTCAACTGCACTCATAAATATGATCACTTAATGACTTCAAAGCACAACATGCTGGAAAATATGCTGGAAAAAGCCGTCGGCACAAGTGTGGCGTGACCTCCAGCCAACATCAACAAAAGCTTGCAGCAGGAACGACCTCGCCATAGCAGGACCAGGTCCTGCGTCTCCATCATGCGGTTTTATATCGTTCTCTGACAAGACTCTTCACCTAGCAGGGGATCTGAATAGCGACAGCGCACACGGCGCACAGCAGACCGCCATCTGTTGCCCTTGACTGCTGATCCCAGACCAGTTTGATCTTTCCTCTCATTACATTTGGTAAAGCACCAGAGAGAAGCTCTGGTTCTGGAGGAGCACTAATGCACAAATCTGTCCAAACATCTCTGGGGTTCGTGCACTACCGTTCAGAGTAACAGCGTCTGTGAGTGTTAATAAGACGTGCCGCTGCGGTGACCGGCCGAGGAGAACCGCGTGCATCTGAAGGACGTTGACCTGTGCAGATAGATCCATGTTTCATCGCTGCTGAGAAATGTTTTAGAGATGTTTTGTGACAAACGGCTGCACACTTCAACTCACAGATAATGATTCATGTCGCAGAGGTGGTCTAAACCTCTTACAGGGCCAAAACATTAGAGTGGGAGCTTGAGGAGGACGTCAGAAACTGCACTTTCTGGGAATTTGAGTGGTTTATGTGTGTGCAAAACTCACTGCCTTGATGATAGATGTAGTGTTTTGAGTGGTTATTACTGGTCTAAGACAAAACAGCCCACCTGCAGGTCTCCAGGCTATTCCGGCTGAGTCATACATAAAAAAAAAACATTTATTTGCAATGACTTACACTCTAAAAAGTAATTCAGAGGACCTGTTACTATAACTTAAATAAATGCATGGTTGCAAGTTAAAAATATAATTTATTGCTTTAACTAAACTTTTTAAGTTGCAAACATTATTTTGTTGAGTTCTGTTGATATAATAATGTTGACCATTACATCAACTTAATATCGGTTGTAATTTAAACTCTAATTTCTGCACTAATTGGCCTTTTTAAAAAAAAAAAAAAAAAAAAAGGTTGTAATAACTTAATGAAATTGTCTTGATTATTAGGCAGTGGATTTCCCAGCATGCTTTGCATAGGAATGGATAAGGAGAATAAATGCTGAAATTAAGTGTTGTTTTATGTGCTTTTTAGTGAAGGGAAAGACCTTTTAGTGTTTAATGCTGTTATATTTGACATTTAAAGGAGTTTCTGTAATGTTGAAGTTTGTGCATGAAAGTAAACATTATTGACTATATAAGCAATGACTGCACTAATGCCAGTGACAAGTAATATCTTACTTAAATATTCATGTTAAATAAGTTGTGTTGTCATGTGCTATGATAGCTGTTGATTTGAACTGAAGTAGATCAGATTAATAAGTTCCAGGGCTACAACTTTTTTTGAGTAATCAACTTAAAAATTTCTGTTTATGCTACAAATTATTCAGTTCTAACTCAATGTAGCTTGTTAGTTGAACGTAAATTCACTCAAAGTTGTCATAACTCAAAAAAATTGATGCAAACGGTTGCGTTAATTTTGTTGTTGTTGTTGAGCCAACACATTATTTTTTAGAATGTATAAATTTAAGCAACACTGAGATGTTTTAATAAAGTCTTTGATTTAACTTCAGTAACAAATACATTGCATGATTTCAAATCAATCAGTCAATGTCAATGAATTGATTCATGAGTGTTATTCAAAGATTAATTCACATTATAATTCAAAAAAGCCCCCTTGTGGAATTTGGAATAATGTGAAAAAAAAAAAAATAAATGAAGAAAAAAAAAGTTTAGTATTGCTATAATGGTGCATAAATATAATAATAATAAAATTAAAAAAATATGTATATAATATAATAAAAATAATAAAATATTCTTCCTTATGATAATTTAGGTGTAAGGTGTTTTTTATAATGTACTTCGTACATTAATTGATTAATCAATCTGATGAAAAAAAAATAATTTCAAAAAAAAAATTGAAATTCAAAATAAAAAACAGTAATATTGTGAGATATTATTACAATTTAAAATATTTGTTTTGTATGTGAATATTTAGTAAAGCGTAATTTATTCCTGTGATCAAAGCTGCATTTTCAGCATCATTACTCCAGTCTTCAGTGTCACATGATCCTTCAGAAATCATTCTGATATGATGATTTGCTGCTCAGGAAACATTTATGATTATTATCAATGTTGAAAACAGTTGTGCTGCTTCAATTTTGCAACATTATGAATGTCTTTAATGTAACTTTTGATCAATTTAATGCATCTTCTTGCATGTTTTTTTATATTCAGCCTGGTCTCATTGTTAAAACAAAATATGTAACTTTCAAAAACACAAAACAGACATTATTCTACGATTAGAAAGGTAAAACGTACAATACTGATATAATTATAGCACTAAAATATAAAAACACAAGTTTTTACAGCGAAAAAACCTAAAATATTTACAAATCTTTCATGTCATAAAGATATATAATTTCCATTTTATCATTTTGTAGATAAATGTAAGATCCCTAAACCCCATCACAAACCTAAACATACCCATTTTATACAGAATGTTAAAAGAATAAAACATAATGGACAGAAATGTGTAGAAAAAGCACAGTTTTAGTAAAAATATAATAAGTAAGTAGATGAGTAAAATGCATTCAATAAATTCGACTAAAACATGTATTGATATGACAATTGAATACAACAGATTTAAAACATTAACGCCACAATTTTAATATAATACATGGGAATTCATATACATTCACACTTTAGGTTATATGATTTACGTTTTATTGCTGTTAATATGCAAGTATTTTTACTTTTTAGTGCTATAAATACGTCAATGTTTTTGTGTGTATGAAAACGTAAGTAAATGTACGTGTGGTAGAACCACACTTTACGTAAAAATACACATGTATTCTCATGAGATCATGTTGATATATTGAATATTGTCAGAAGAATACAGAATATAAAGATAAAATTGTTTTAGCACAAATGCTGCAGGACGAGTTGCACGCTGAAGTTTATTACTTAGCGTTAGTGTTAGTACTCTAACGATGAGCAACAGTAATAGTGACGCTTGTCTTAGCAAACAACCCTAATGAGATGAAACGAGAGGAAACGATGGAGGAAGCGATTCCGAAGGGCTCGCTGTTGGCTCATCAGGTCTGATTGAAGTGGACTGTTGAATCATCTCGTCGGGTCGAGACAGGAGTGGAAACACTGCAGGTGTTCAGCTCCACAAATTAAAGACGAACACACACACCACACACACACACACACCGCCCTGAGGACTGACCTCTGCTTCAGCCTGTCGTGCAACAGCGATTGCTCTTCTCAGCCGATGACACAAGTCTATCTCTGACTCTCTTCATTTTCCCCCTCTACAAACATCAACACTGTCTTTTCTGGTAATTGCTGACAGCTCTGACGCTCTCACAGAGTAAAAAAGCAGAAAATATACCGAGTGAAAAAAGAGAAAGCAGAAATACACCTCAAAGAGTGATGGAAAAAGTGTGAAAAAGACAAACAAGAAGAAGTGCGAGATCCGCTCTGAGGAATAAAGCAGGTTTACTTTTGCACAGATTTATCATCCAAACGGATCATGTCAAATTACAACACTTTCCATTGTTTATAACCAATTTCTGCGGGGTTTTTTATGCATCCTTGAACTCATGTTTTATATTACAATATATTATATTTATGAGATGAGCACACATGAACACCAAAAGGCATAATTACCTCTGGGATTTTCTTTGAGTCCTATTCAAGAAAATCTCTACAGCAAAAGCTACTTGCACTTTATCAAGTTTTAATTGAGACCGTTGATAATACAATTTAGTTTATATGCATTTTGTTCTCTGTCGACAAAGAATAGCAATAAAGCTTGTTATTTTTTCTCATTTAGATGATTTATGATGCATTGGGATTATGTGAGCTACATTCCCCATCATTCTCTGTTGCAATGATAAAACATATGCGTTACATAAAATTACTTTAGATGCATCTATTGCATCTAATTTAGATTGCTTTATTTTAACTAAGAAGTGAAAAAAAGAGAAATTAATAATAATTTGCACAACACATCTATTTAAGTCCAACCAAAATCACATCGTAATTATAATATGAACTCGTTGTCACTGCTATTATGCTGCTTCAAATGTTCCTAATGTTGTTTTGGAGTTTCCTACAACAGGTTTACATGCATCCCATGTCGCTTTAATTTTCTCATAATATCATTGCAGCATCACCTCATTTCTCAAAGATTCAGTTTCTCTAAACCCCTCCTTTTTAACAAGCCTGCTCTGCTCTGATTGGTCAGACGGCCCAGTCTGTTGTGATTGATTGACTGCTGATAGCTTGTGTCAGAAACTAAACGCCCATTACTATATCTGAATTTCAGCTCTGTATCTTCCTCAGTGATATGAACAGTAACGATGGCATCGGTTTTGCTCTATCAATTCCAGCCCGAGTCCTCATCCTTTAGAAGTGAATTTGCAGCACAGAAAACAGCGTCTGCTTGACATGAACACCACAAACCAAACTCTTCCAGCCTCGGCTACAACTGCAGTGTTTGAGGGCAGTGTTTTAACACACTGCATGAAAGGTAATATTCAAAAAAGCATAATAGAGGCACTTTAAGATACTTGAATGCAGCATCAGGATTTCCCATGCAAACCCCTACAGGCACATAATGGAATTGCATAGGGAAACATATTATATTACTATTAATATATTTAAATGTACATTAGCTGAAAGGTAAGTTTAGATCATATTTTACGGATCCAGTGAATATGTCTATTTTGCATGTGTATAATATACATTTTCTCTGCAAACATGCATGCATGCAGTATATTTTTATGGCTTTATTTGTGTACTGATATTGGCTTCTTTGCTGGCAGATGTCTGCAGGTTAAGACTCACAGAGCGGCGGCTCTATTAAGCTTTTAAAAGCACCAATTTTCAGCATGTGTATGCGTGTGTGTGTGTGCGCGCAAGGGTAAACGGCACATTTTGTAATAAGGCTGGCACTTCAAAAGGACTGTTTGAACCCTGTGGAACGGCCTCGCCTCGCTTCCATTCATAGTCTAACAATATCACCTTTTTTGTGCTGAGACGAGGACGGAGCCTGACAGCCCAGGCGAGCACACGCGGCCACAGAGATTTAAGATCAAACAGCTGGAAAATGAAGCCAATGAAGAATAAAGATGCAGACTGAATACATTTAGCTGCTCAAGAAATTCGATAGTCAAGCTGAAAAACAAACCGACTGAGATAAATGTGCTAAACATACCGGGAACTTCTAGTGACATGTTTAATATTATTATATTTCCGCAAAAAGATGAAGCTAATAAAGTTGTATTGAATAAATTTTGCTTCAGTATTCAAGAATATTCCATTTAAAAGCTGACTGGAAGAGGCTTAAAAGGTAAATGTACTGCACATTTAGCAAAACTGGACTTTACTACAATTTTGGGTTTTAGATATGTCTGTTTACATGCTTTTTAAACAGTTTTAAACACATCTTTAGGTTATTTTACTAACAAAGGTGGTATCACATGGTAATGATACTGTGATATATGCCATGACGTGTGTGTACATTATATACATATATATATGACGGGTCTTTTTGTTTTTTCCAAATGCCTGAATAATAATAAAAAACAAAGGTATGACATCCAAAGTATGTAAGGTAGCACAACTGGATGTCTTTTATTGAATCCAAAAGGTTTTAATTATATTTTGCTACATATAAAGGTATTTTAAACACTTTGAAGTGTCAAAAGGTCATTCGGTTTAACCGTCCAAAGGCCAATACAGCCATTTAATTTGTGATTAAAATATCTTAAAATGTAATAAATGTATATATTTTTTATTCTGGTATGATTTTAGAACATCATATATTAACATAATGCAAAATGTTTTAAAATTATATGTAGAAGTCGTTGCTTTGTTATGAGAAAGAATGTCCGGAAAAATGAATTTCATTGATGTCATTCGGAGTAACCAATATAAAGGGACCATTTTGGATTAAGTCATGCAGGCAATATCATGTGACAGGATGTGACATCATTCAGACACCTGCAAAGGACCACATGGTCATGAAGCAAAGTAACTAACTCTCTCTTAACTATTTGAAAAATGAATGTTTTCACTTGATCATACGCATGTCCCCAAACATCAGGTCATTTGGTGCAACTGCTATAAAACATGGAAAATGTTGTAATATTTAAAAAACTTGTACTAAATATAAAATGTTTGATTGTCCTCTTGCTAGCTAGCTAGATATCAGCCTGTTAGCATTGTTTGAAAATACAGTCATTCGGTGTAACCGAAAGTGTCATTCAGTAAAACCGAAATTTTGGTTAAACAAGATGGGCAAAATTTGTCACCAAAATGACAAAAGCAGTGTTAATTGATTATAAAAACCACATAATCTCATTGTTAACACTTAATAAATCTTTAAAATGAATTAATCTCCATTATTATTGCTTTTTTTACACTTTTAAAAACCTTATTCGTCAATGATCAATACATATATATATATATATATATATATATATATATATATATATATATATATATATATATATATATATATATATATATACTTTAGATATAGTACATTTTAAGTTGGATTCACTCATTAACACTACTTAAATGAACAAGCTACATATTTCTGATTTAAACATTGTTTCATTTCAGCAGCAGATGAATGCAAATTGTGCAGAATTACACAGATGTTTTGGGTTAATATTTAGATACAAGAGACAGACAGTATATATTCTTATATTCACTCTGCCACGCTTATCACCGTCTGAATCAGTTGTAATGCACGAGCACAACACAGATAAGTACAGTCTGATGTCATGCGCCTCATGCGTCATTCCTGTTTAATGCTCTCAGACTCAAACACTTCAAATGGGAAGCAGCAGTATCTAACCTCTGCATTCCAAACCATGATGACACAGTTACTGGAGATTGTCTGACTAATTAATCAGGATTAACTACCTAATAGGATTTGTTCGAGATAACATCTAACAATCAAGATAATATGGAGAAGGTAAAACTGCTGTGTGCAACCTAGATATGAATAACTCCTGAGCTCCAGCGCTGGCTGAAGAGATAACGGCAGATAACTTTACACCAGTGTCAGAGGCTCAGATCGTTCGCTTCTGTTTGAGGTTCAGCTAATTAGCTCTGAAACACGAGTTAGATGTTTTCTCCAAGCTTCCGACTGCTGAAATCACCAAAAAGTAAGACTCTTCTAGTCTAAGGCAAGCTTAAAGAAGCCATATAATGCTATTTTAAAAGGTCATTGTTATGTTTATTGGGTGTAATAGAATACGTTAATGTCATAATTTTTCACATACTGTATTATTGCAGCACCTCTTTTCCCAGTCTGTCTAAAACGCTCTGATTGAATTCCAGATTCCTTCTGAAAAGCTCAAAGTGCTCTGATTGGCCAGCAGACCCAGTGCGCTGTGATTGGCCAAACACCTCAAGCATATATCTGAAATGTACCATAATTGTGAGCTTCAGCTTCCAAGGCTTCTAAAGCAATCGTAAACACAACAGTTATTGTCATCGGTTTTTACCATATCAGTTCGAGCCCAAGTCAGATTCTGAAAATGCAATATTTTGTTTCTGCTTTGATGGCCTTAGATATTACACTGACACATATTGTTGAGGATGCAAAATAAAGCAGATATTTTCACCTTCATTTAGCCAACATTAGATTGACTAGAGTCTTCATCTCAAGAGCATCATTTCAAACAACTGATGAAACTATTTAAATAATTTTCAATCTGAAAAAAAGTACTATTCACTACAAAAGTTAAGGCCCGTTCACACCAAGAACGATAACTACAAAGATAACTATAACGATAACTATATTTGCATCCACACCAACAAACAATAATGGCCTGTTTTTTCTAAGCTCACGTGCTGTGGTTTCAGAGTGTGTACAACATGTTTTACACGGCTTTAACCAGCAGATGTCCTCAGCATGTTTGGAGTAAATAGCTAGTGTAATCGATCTAATCTAACAATGAAAACAATGCCTAGTCTTTTTCACTGAAGCTAGACGATGCTAGCTCTGGATACTTGAGGTAATTTTATGTCAGCCTGGCATAATGATCTCATCGTTAATACTTCTCAGCATTTATTCTGAGGGTATGACCTATTGTTTTCCATATATCCATGTTCTTTAAAGTATCCTTGAAAAGGGGGTAGGGCCCTATAATTTCTGTGATCACAGAATTGGGAATCCAATCATAAAAACGGAATTTACTATATAACGCGGAATGTCACAGAATTTGTCAAATTTTTGATGAATGAATTAAAAGCAGGTCAGTACACTTAAATTAAATCACGATATAGACTAGTGTCTGTGAATTTTAACCTGCAAAAAGACTATTTAAACATGAATCCTGCATGCCTGTGTGACTCTGAAATGAATGATGCAGAAGCGCAGTTTCATTTACCTCACACCGCCTCACACACAATCGCGCCGGCGCACGCACGCTGAAGCACATGCGACGCTCGCGGTGTTTTCGTCCTCTGTCGCCTCACTATATGAACGCACAAATTCATCTCCAGAGCTGCTCTGAAAGTCACTTCATCAGCATTTAACCGCTTCGTTTGAGAAAACTACCGTCATAAACAGAGAAACTCAAAGCGCAAACCGTCAAAATAAAAGTTCGATTTAACTTGACAGAAACATATTACTGTTGTATAGTAGAATTTAGATAAATTAATTTAACAATAAATTATTAAAATATATTTTTAAACAATAATCTCAGTGTTTCTTCCATGTTTTAATTTTAACAGTAAAGCTCTGTTGTGCAGCACATTGTTTGACAAAAAAGTTTAATTTCATGATTAAAAGACAAATTAAATGGTATGCGTTCTGTTGTGTTTTTTAATTTTTCTGGCAATCAAATGAACTTCTGAAAAAAAAAAAAAAAAAATCATAAAAATATATTTTTTAATTAATAAATATTGTTGTTTTTAAGAATTCAATTAATTAGACATTTTGATTATTAAAATGGAATTAAACCATTAAAATTGAACCCAGAAAACAGAATTTGGTAAAAATAAAATTTGAGGGGAAAGAATAAAACGTTTATCATAAGGCCATAAAAAATGTATTTTTTTTGTTAAACTTTTATTAAATTGTTGGTAAATTGGACAAGATTCATTACTTCAATTAATTAGACATGCTTTTTGATTACTAAAATTTAATTTAACCATTAAAATGGAGCCAAAAAATAAAATAATACGGGAAAAAAACGGAATCCAGAAAAATTTAAACTGAAAAAAATGGAATTTGGGAAAAAATAAAACAGAATTTGGGAAAAAATAAAACGGATTTCATAGGGCCCTAAGGGGGTTTGACTTGTCAAACAGTGGTGGCTTTTTCTGAACCTCGGCAATTAACTTCTCCGTGTTGTCGTCTTCCATTTTAAATGCGTGAGCCCTTAAATTAGAATGGATTCTGATTGGCTGCCAGTGTTTTATTATTCAACAGCTGGAAAAAAATCATTCTAAATGTGATCCCAATGATATTGTTTCTCTATATCGTTATAGCTGCGGTGTGGAGAGTGCTATTCTTTTATATTTAGAATGATTTTTAGAAATATATCTTTATTGTTAACGTTCTTGGTGAAACAAGCCTTACTTAAATACCTCGAGGTGCTTGGATTTGTGTGACGTCCTGTCAAGCTGTACTCATCTGCCTTTCATCAGATCAATTATCATGCATGCCATCACTGGTTTCCTGCTTATTTTACAGGCAATAACAAACACTCCAGAACACAGACATTCACACAAAACAGAATCAAATCAAAGGGAGACATCACAGATACGACATGCAGCTTACAGAGGACACACACAATGAAACAGACAGAGATAAAAAGGAAAAACAAACAAGGATCAATGATGTGATGCTCATTTTGTTTATTTTGTGTGCAAAAATAAAAAGCATTCACTTTTCTATGAATTATCAAATATAATTTTGATATTTTTGTTGATATATAAAGTTTCTTAAGTGGTAACTGTCCCAAGATTATAATGAAACCTTAAAAATAAAAAAGCAGTTTTAAATTACAGAAGTTCATTATTACTAATATTTAAAAATATTTCAAATGCCATTTTATTGTAATGTGACAAAACATGAAACTTGCAAGTGTATTTCTAAAAACCTGCCATTTTTTAAACTACTTTTAAACTATTATTTCCTTTTCATCATCTCAGACAATCTATTTGTCATTGACCCATGAATGAAAATAAAACACAAATAGAAACGATGTGAACTTACATGGAACTTTTCTTACAAGAAAAGTCCAAGACATTGAAGAACACATGACTACACACAGCCACACGTCACAGTGTTTTGCGTGAACACACGCGTGTCGCACGCACAACGGCAGCAGTCTGCCCGTCTCTCACCTTTCTTGGGTGGACAGGTGGTGTTGACCACTGGAGAAAAACGCACACAACACACAACTTTAGAACATCATCATGCAACATTCATCAACACACATCAATCAAAAGACAAAACAATTATTTTGGAAATAAAGCCGCACACATTACTGTAAAATCATAATGCATTTTTTATAGGGCTAAAATGACTTTAGGTTTTTTAAATGCCATTTTCTGAAATGTATGTGATATAAATCTGATGATAGGGTCATGTGACCTGTGAAATCCATAGAAAAACAGGAAGTGAAAGTTTTATAATGTATGTAAATTAATAAACGGCATCATAAGCAAACCTCAACAAAGTTTAAACAGATATGTACAAATCAAATAAGCCGATAAAGGCACTTACATACAAAATAAAATCTTAATTTTAAACTTGGTTAATTCTTTATAGTAACATCAAGCGTTTTATAAAGGTAATACGTGAGTAATATGTGTTAAGTTTAATAACTGTTGCAGTTAAGTATACTTGCATTATAATTTTCCACAACAAAAATATCAGTACTCAGCAAGGGATAATTTATGCACATTAATGAGTAATCACACAGCTGTATTAATCATTAAACCAGGGGCGGATCTAGAAAATTATTTATAGGGTGGCAAAGGGGTGGCATTAGGTCTATGAGGGGTGGCAACACCAAAGCAAGTACCTATGCATAGTTTTTGGAGATTTATGGCCTGACATACACAACTGTGTTCACAAACATTGCATTACCAAAATAAATAAGATTTCAATCCATCATGGCACCAAGTTCACTATATGAAAAACATCAACAGAATTAAAATGAGTCTGAGCTTGTATCACTAAAGGAAATGAGCAGTTTTATTACTATTACACAGGTTACATCGATGGCATAAATGTTGTTAGTGCAAGTTAAAGAACAACAACTTGTTTTTTGCAAACAAGTTTTGAGTTTCTGTTATTAACAGAGGTGGGGATATCTGTGTGTGTTGCTACATACTCTAGCAACACCCCAGCAATTGCAGCAAGAGCCTAGCAACCACCCAGAATCTCCTAGCAACCACCTAGCAACACTTTAGCAATCACCCAGAACATCTATATTCTGGCCTAACCGACCAGTTTTTACGTTTTTTAAACAAGACTTTAAGTTGGCTTTATGACAAGCCAACATAAATTTGTCTTTCAAACTTTTTAATCTAGTTGAAATGAAACAATTCAACATTTTCTCACAACTATAAATGCAATCTCAAAACTATATGCACCAACTTGTACAAACCTCTAACTTCCATGTCAGAATAAAATGTTTTAGTCAAAAACTTATTCTTGTCTGACAAAATCAAACTTTGGCCTCAGATGACACTCAAAACTTAACAAATACACAGACTACTGCACTGCCCAGTGAACACTAGTGAGATCAATTCATGTAACACTGTAACAAAAATACTGCTTACTGGGATTCATGAATTATTTTGCAGCTCACTGTCTACTACACTATACAAAAATAAATTTACAGTAAAATACAGCAATGATTTTTTTCTTTCCTTTTTTTCATTTTACTATTGTAAAGTGATCTGGCAGAAGATATGTATGAACTTGGTATACACCACAATACAGTATACTGTCAATTACAGTAAAACTAAATTCAGCATCCATTTGGCCAGATTTTATTACAGTATATAAGGTACTATAGCAGTGTATTGGTCTTCTGACACAAGACAGACATTTCTCAGTTCTGCAAATTACAGTATAACAAATGGCTACAGAGAAAGTTGACAATCATAAGTTTGAGGATGTACAGCGTGCTACAGTTTACTGTACAGTGCAATTTCCCTCATCTAAAGTACTGGTACTGTGTAAGTTTAAAACCCCTGTAAATTATTCATTCAGCTCTCTCTCAGATTTTGACTGGTGTGTGTCAAATTTTGACTACATTTGGTAGCATCAGTTTTGCTACCAAATGTAGTCATTGTTAAACGTTTTGAGAAATGTGTCTTTGTTTTGAGAACTGAGCGAATGGTTTGAGAAACAGGGCCAACTGAATCACTTATAATGTGTTAGCAATCGAGAAAAGTTAAAATAGATTTAGATTCTTACCTAACTAGTTTCTGTGATCAGGATCTTCTTATTGATTTCATTTTACCGTTTCGTCGGATGGCAAAAAGACCATGATGAAAAGTGGAGCGGGCGGTCAGTGAATCAGCTCGCAAAAAATTACAAAAATTTGAGGACTTCTGAATTAGCCGACAAGCAGTAATTTTCCGATTCATGAACAAATGGAAAACAATTCGCAAGTGAACTTGGCTGCGCTGGGTTTTTGAGAACCGGTTCATAAGAGTCACTTGTTGATGAAGCTGACTACATTGGGCGCGCTGCGTGCTCGTGCAACCATCATGCAGCTCATTGAAAGACGTGTTTTCTTGCCATTATTTTGCAATACGCTGTCTTTTTTTATGTCATCACATTGAAGCACCGCTGATGAAAAGCAGTAGTACTTGAAATACTGCTAAAATTTATATTTTATTCTCTGATAATTTTGGGGTGGCAGATGGGGTGGCAAAGCTTTTTCTTAGGGTGGCATTTGCCACCCTGTGCCACCCTGGTAGATCCACCCCTGCATTAAACTCATGGCGCAAATGACAGAGGTCAAATGTTTCCCATCACATGTCAGAAGGAACCATTATTTGGACCAAACAGCCCTTTTTACCAAGTAGATTAAACATATTTAATGCCAAAAGTTTTGGTAACACTTTAGATTAGGGTCCAATTCTCACTCTATTAAAGGGGACCTATATTATGCCCCTTTTCACAAGATGTAATATAAGTCTCTGGTGTCTCCAGAATGTGTCTCTGAAGTTTTATCTCAAAATACCCCACGGATCATTTATTATAGCTTGTCAAATTTGCCCCATTTGGGTGTGAGCAAAAACACGCCGTTTTTGTGTGTGTCCCTTTAAATGCAAATGAGCTCCAGAAGAGGGCGGAGCTTTAACAGCTCAACAACAACAAAGCTAGAGAATCTCACACAGCCAAAATGAGGATTGTCAGTGTTGGTGTTCAGCCTTACATTGTTCAAACCGGAGTCGACACTGATGGAGAGACTCAGGAAGAAGTTACAACTTTTAGAATGAAACTGGACGTTTCTGAATGGTTAGTGGATAAATTGATGTAGTTGCTGTGGAGTTGATTCAACTCATCCACTAGCATGTGCCGTCATGTTCATCTTTTGTGTTGAATTGACTCTCGTTTGTGAAGCAGTCCGGCGTAAAATGACGGCATGTCAACAACACTCGACTACAACAACTCTTCCTCTTCTCTAAAGCAGCCCGACATGGCCCCGCCCCCTTTGTTGTGTGTTCTCAGGGGCGGGGTTTATGTAAATTTTCAGGTTTGTGATGTCACTAAGCCGGGAAGAAGCTTGTTGTAGTCCTTAAACAGTGGATTCTGTAAAAGAAAATATCTCCCTTTGCATTGAACTTTGAGCGTCGTAACTTTGCAGATGTTGTTTATGATCAAACAGCAACATTACACACTAACTAAAGTTAAAAAAGTGAAATAATAATTAAGGACCCCTTTAACTGACTTTTGCCTCAATAAACTTCTAATTACTGCTTATTAATAGTAAGTTAGTTGTTAAGTTCAGGATTATTGGGTGTAGAATATGGTCATTTAAAATATTCAATATATCACCCAGCTCGACACACATACACACGTTCTTACAAGCCCTATGTGACAGAGTTGAACTTCTCCATGATTTGCTCTGGCAGTGATTCAGAGCTGCTTTATCTCAGGCATCCTCAGAGAGGTACTTCAGATCCTCCATCGCTCCTGCAGTACGGCCTGACCGTTCTCAATATTCACTAGGGTCTTTGTGGTAATCAAGCGGCTCTCAGAAGCTGGGCTTATCTCCACAGTCCTGGTCTCATTCTCTCGTTCACTCCGGCAGGGAATGACAAAGGGAGCCGTCGCTGCTGCATATGTGAATGAACTCAAGCGCTCACATCAAACCAAACCACTTCCTCCTGCCAATACCTGAAGCCTCTGTTAAGGCAGGTCTATTGTTTCACCTCAGAGTCAGTGACAGTGACAGAGGTCTTTCTTTATGCCGTCAAACAATGAAGTGTGCCTAAACGACTGCCAACACATGGGAAACACTATAAACCTGCCACTGTTTTTCAAGACGGCCTGTGGGTGAAGCATGCAATTTTATGTGCTACTAGTCAGAACTGCTAGTCCCATCCCAAACTCATGCTGAGGTTGAACCAGAAAATGACACATCAGTTGTGGAGAGGTGTGTTATTACTGCTCCAGGCCATCAGATTTACGAAGGATAAAACAGGTGGGAAAAAAATCCCACAGACTTGCACAGAAGGAGGGAGCCGAGCCATACCGTATCTACAGAAGAGAAGATCAGAGACTTGAGAGGAGACTTTTCTGATGTAAGCAAGAAAACAGCCATTTAAACTCCCTAGCAACCACCTAGCAACAGAGGATCGTGCATCATTAAGAATTGAATGCCTTATAAATTCCAATTCATTTCCTAGATGGAGAATTGCAAATCAAATTTGAATGTAAAGAAGGAGAATTAAAATGAACAATTGGTTTGACAAAGGCCTGCATGCACACTTAATCAATAAATAAATTCATTCCGATTGATGAACTCGAACGTAGTGTCACAAGCTTCTGATTATATTGAATTTTTTTCACATTTTTTCCTATTGTTTGCACATAATATCCATTCTCCTACATTGCTACTTTTATTTTATTTTATGTTTTAACAACAGACTTTTAACAACAGATATTTATTGATTTCGGGTCTCAATTAGGAGCTCATGAACCGTGCCCAAAACAAGTCGTTCAATGACAACTACAACAGCTCGTTCCGTGGGTCATGCGTCATTACGTCATTTCTAGGTCAATGCACATGCGCAGTCCTTCGCAGTTTCAGTTTTCTAGCCGATCAACTGTTTACATGTCCTCTTGATTGGATTAGAAAAGGAATAAACCACTGTAACAAGGTTAGTAGATATGGGAAGAAGGAGGCGGGAACCGGCGAACGTTCAACAAAACTTTAATGTAAAATAAACAAAGAACAAAACGAAAGTAATGCCGGCAGACCCTTGCGGACGTCTGCCGGCCACACAAACATAATAAAACATAAAATAAAGTCCAGGCCTGGTCCTCTCTCGTCCTCCACGGTAGTCGCTCCTCCTTTTATGCTCCCGGAGCTCCTCCGTGAGGGACTCAAGGCCGGTGCGCCTCCCGGGTGAAGCTCATTAACACTCGCGTCACCGGCCTCGCGCCGTTCCCTCACGGCTCTCGCCCGCCCTGGTCGCCACAACCACCCCTCCCAATCCAATCGAAATTTTATTCGGATCGACCATGTAAACGTAATCAAAGTGTGAAAGTTTAAAAACCTTACTTAAATATTTAAAAGCCTTACAAACAACAGAATACGATAGAAGACAAAAACAACAATAATTAGAATTATAGTTAGAAAAGATAGATAGGATGGACGGACGGATGGAGCACTTCAGCATCGTGATTAGATTTTGATACGAATGTTTTAAGGCACTTAATTGTAGAGGATCTCTTTAAATGTCAAAGACTTAATGATCTCAGGAGGGTGAAGTGATCAGGCTGACAGCTCAATATTTGACTGGTCAGTAATGTGATAAGGTTTGATTGGTATAAGGACAGACTAGTGCCTTACATTGATTATTTTGGCAGAAGGGTGTGTGTGTGGTCGCCAACACTTGTCACATCAGCCTCTCTTGACTTGCTGAGTCAAGTTTCATGTTTTATTAAGCATGAGCGTCTATTGTCACACACACATTGGGACATTCCATAGACATAATGATTTTTATACTGTACAAACTGTATATTTGATCCCCTAAACCGAACCCTACCCCTATACCAACCCACTACAGAAAACTTTCTGCATTTTTACATTTTCAACATCATTTAGTATGATTTATAAGCTGTTTTTTCTCATGGGGACCAAACAATGTCCCAACAAGGATTTCGGATATTGCCAGGTGTGTGGGGACATCTTGTCCCCGTAATGTAGGGTTTATTAGGACCAAACATACACACACACACACTTTTTTTTTTTTTTATTGTGGGACATTCCATAGGCATAATGGTTTTCATACTGTACAAACCGAATTTTCTATCGCCACTACCCCTAAACCCAACTATCACAGGAAACTGTGCACACTTTAACTTTCTCAAAAAAACTCATTCTGTATGATTTATAAGCCTTTTGAAAAGAGGGGACATGGGGTAATGTCCTCATAAGTCACACTCTACTTGTAATACCAATGTCATATCATGTCATTATACAAATTTGTGTCCTGATATGTCACAAAAACACGCATGCGCACACAGGACAGCACAGCATTGGAATTATTTGTTCTGAAGCTTCAGAAGCTGCAGTTCAAAGTTGTTTTAAACCGTTTTAATCCGTCTGATTGGACACTTAAACCGGTTTCTAACTGTCTTCTCATCATCATGAACTGCAACCTCAAAAGATACTGGATACCAAACCACCATTCCTGCAAGCAACAACACTATATGTGCAAAAATGAACTAGATTTGTTTTATTATTTCTTTAATGTACATCTTCAGAAAGCCACTGTGTCGGATTTTAAACACTGAAGGTTGTCTGTGAAATAGAGGTCTACTGAAACAACAGTGAGCAGCTCATTCAAATATATTGACTGGACACATCTTCTACATATCCAGCAGGGTTAGTATAAGTAACTATTACTATTAAAACATTTTATTTCAATAAAATATAAATATTACAGGTAACACTTTGTTTTTGTGTTCATTTCTCACTATTAACTAGTTGCTTATTAGCATGCATATTACTATGATACTATTTATTAGTACATATAAAGCACATATTAATGCCCTATTCTGCATGACCACATTCTTCAACACTAGAAGTCCCAGAGAGCAGCCATTTGGCTTTTCTACCTATAAAACCCGCAGGACAGCCGATGGGCTGGAAGTCTTTAGGCTAATATCCTTAATCAGCTGTGAACAGTTGCTTTTGTTATGTAAACAATGTGGGGCCATGCTGAGCCACTTCAAGGAAACTTGTGTTTCACTTTGCCATCTTAGGGAGAAATCAACACACATGTTTTTTTTCCTTTGTTGCTGAGATCTATTGATAAAAAATATACAAAATAAAATAAAGAAACCAACCATTTGTACACATATTTACAAATAATATTAAAAAGTGAGTGAGTACATTCCAGCAATCACTCACAATCCTGGCACTGCCTGGCAATATATTATAAATACATTTTGTATATATTCATTATATATTAATCTTATATTTGAAATACATCATAAGTCCATTTTTAAAAGTGTTTGAAAGATGGCTTCAAGTGTACTACAAGTGGTAACTAAATACATTTTTCTATACAGAGATAGTATGTTAAAAGCACATTTTAGTTCAAATTCATGGTGTCTCAAAATAGCACAGTTGAGTACACTTAGATTTTCTTAAGACTATCTTAAGAAGTACTAAAGAAGAGCTTTTAGTATATTAAGTACAAAATAAGTGCACGGAAATAGAGCGCTGTACATTATGGAAGTGTAAAAGTGTACTAAAATAAAGTGTATTTTACTGCATTTTTTTTTTCACCTGGGTAGACACTCCAACACTTTCCGTTTGCATTAAGATTATTTTTATTACCACACTGGCAGATATTGATCATTTTACTTAAGTAAAATGCACTTAATTTAGATCCCCCCAGGAAACAAGACTAAATATCATATATAATTTTCTCATATAGAAAATCCATCTTGATTTAAGATTTTTTTTAAAAATTTACTTGAAATAGGATAAAAAAATACTTAGTATGAAAAGCATTTTTGCAGTGTGAATGAGTGAGTTAACTTTTTAAACATCACTTGCACTCCCTCATTTCAGGGTTAACATACTCAGAGTTTTCACTTAACCCACTGCAAAAAATGCTGTTCTTACTTAGATTTTTTGTCTTGTTTCTAGTCAAAATATCTTAAAGTTCTTAAATCAAGACGCATTTTCTTGACAAGTAAAAATTATTTTCTTGTTTTCAGGAAAAATAAGTCAAAATTAAGTAAGTCTTTCCTTAAAACAAGCAAAATAATCTGCCAATGGGGTAAGCAAAATAATCTTATTTCAAACCAAGAATAAGCTATATAATCTTGTTTTCAGTTTGGACTAAGATTATTTTGCTTACCCCATTGGCAGATTATTTTGCTTGTTTTAAGGAAAAAAGTACTCAATTTTGACTTATTTTTCCTGAGAACAAGAAAATAATTTGTACTTGTCAAGAAAATGCTTCTTGATTTAAGAATATTTTGACTAAAAACAAGACAAAAATTCTAAGTAAGAACAGCATTTTTTGCAGTGCCACCTTTCTGAAACCGGCCCATGGTCAATCAAGTTCTCTGCTTTTAGCAGCCCTCCCTCCCCCACACATACATACAAGCCACCAGCAACCATTCACAGACACACCCCCAACCCCCCTGCAGATTGCTCAGGTAATGACCATATTTACACATGAATTGATGCTAATGATAGCCAAAAGACTAGCCAGTTAGCATCCACTTGGCTAAAGGAGGGTTACAAATCTCTGGGACTTCTAGTGTTAATCCTAAACTTAATGACTAATTTATTATATAATCTAAAGTGTGACCATATTACATGAAAAACATTAAACAAAAATGTGAAATGTTGTCTACTGCTGTTTTAATAGCTCAAGCTCTTTAAAGCCGGGTATTCTGATTGGCTGTCAGAGTTTTTATCGTTCATCAGCTGGAAAAACAAACAAAAAAACATTCTAAAAGTGATTTCAATGATATTGTTCCTCTGTGCTTTTTCATTGTGGCGTGGAACGATTTTTTGTCTTTATCACTATAGTTATTGTCCCTGATGTGAAAGGGCTTTAATAATTAAAATGACACATACACAAAACAAAATTACTAAAAATTACACTACAATTAAAACTGAAAATGTAAAACAATAGCTAATTCTTAATATTAATGAACAATATTACATTAACACTGATCTCCAGTACATGGAGTGCTAGTTACTAGGACACACACACACGCACACACATGCACACACACTTCCTCGCTCCACTATACATTCTATTTGCATCACATCTAGTGACAAATGGCAAGGGCATTAACTTGTTGAGGCTGGAAAGCCGGAGCGATCCATCAGAATAGTCCTGAAATGCAAACACTCAGAGCAGCGGCGGATTGCATAAATCTTCCTCAGAGTCGAGCGCAACAGTCAGAGACAGAGAGAGAGAGAGAGAGTGTTTACCTTCGATAGACATGCAGCGCTGCATCACAGTCACACAGGTGAACTCACACACTCACAAACACACACGTGACATCCTCATCCCGAGTGGAACTGCTCAACACGGCTTGTGTCTAGATGGTAAACCTCGTCTTCCAAAACACTCACAAGTTTCACATTTGCTGCTAGTAAGGTTAAGGTTAAAGCATCATGTATTTGCATCGTGGCAAAAATAGATGAAGTATTGCAAAAAGACAAAGCTTAATTTAATAGTAAAAAAACAATGTGCTGTGTATTGCAAACAAACCCCCAAAAATGTTTTTCTCTGTGACAGATTTTGGTAGCAATTAATTTGCAAAATTACTTTTTGACTTTTCTCAGAACAGGGATTATTATCTAGACAAAACAAAGACATGGCTGATCAAAGAGTCAGAGCATTTTTTAATGTCTTATAATCATATTCTTAGTTTCACTACACCAAAATATATAATACACTAAAAATATCACGGTATTACCATGTTGGTAAAAGGTAAAATATGGTAAAATATCAGATGGTAGTATTTAGTACTGTTTAAATGTCTGGAGTCAGTATGATTAATACTGATATTCAGCAAAGATGCACAAAATTTATCAAAATTGACAGTAAAGATGTTTGTAATGCAGCAAAAGTTTTTTTTTTTTATATATATAATAAATGCTTTTAAACTTTCCATTCATCAAAGAATCCTGAGAAAAAACAAACAAAATTAAAGCTGCAAGCAGCAATTACCAGGGTTCAAGCATTTAAGGCCTTTAAGCATATAAAAAGTTATTATATTTTATTCAGCAAGTATGTAAACATTTAGATCATAGACGGAAATGACCATTTACAGCCATTACGGGCAATTCAGTAAGGAAAAACATGTTCTTTAAAGGTTTTTTTGACATTTATAGCGCCACCTATTGCCCGATCTCCACCATTTTTTTTTGGGTGTCCTCAGAGTGTGTCCATACATATGTGTGCCAATTTTGGTGAAAATATCTCATTATGTTTTGAAGTTATAGACACTTATATATAAGAGAGCATAAAAATGACCCATGAAAGATTTTGATTGGATTTTTTTGCCACTTCCTATCAAAATTTTGACGTTTGGGCATTAAAATTTAGTAAGCCAACTTAGGTTCAGTGTCTCCTACACTGGTTTCGTCTCGATCGGACTAATGGTTTCCAAGATATTCACAAAAGTTTTTTAAGTGCTAAATCACAACGTAGCACAAACCATAAGGCGAAACCTAACATGTTTGGTATGGTTGGACTCAGCAAGGATTCAGAAGTCTAAAGACATGACTCCCATGAAAATAAGTCGACCACATCCAAAAAATATATAAATTTTTTTGTTTTTTAATTTTTTTTCACAATTATAGCGCCATCCGACCTACACAAAAATTGTCATGCTTCTTTAGAGTCATATGCTGCATGTGCTCACCTACTTTCATGAAGTTCTGAGGTTTTTTTTTAGGTTTTATAGGCTTTTGGGTATATTTAGCCACGCCTATTTTCTAAATGACCCAGTTATATTGATACAAAGGGTTAAGTTTGACTTATTCATCTAGACAGTCCATAGAATTGTCCTACACTGGTTTCGTTACGATCGGGCAAAAACCTAGGACTAGTTCGCAAAAGTATGTTTTTCACATATTTGCGAATAATTAATGAACTATTTGATTGACAGCATTGGTTCTTGAGGCAAAGTTGTTCAGCACGAGGAGATCTATCAATTGATATGCATATTGTGTGGTTTTATGAAACACCACATGATTACCGAAGCGTAAAACTCGTTAGCGCCAACTTGTGGCCAATTTCTTTCAAAATTCTTACAGACCTCTAGGACCATGAGCTGAATATGCCCATCGAGTTTCCGTTAACCTTGTCTAATGCTCAAATTTCATTGGTCGATGGTGGCCATGTTTTTTGAGATACGCCAGTGTCCTCATAGTCAATCATGCCCCCTTGGACCAAGACACTGCATGCCAAATTTTAAGTCAATTGGACTAACGGTTGCTTAGTTACAGCCGTTTTTATGTTTTTTTCCAAGTTATTGCACCACCTAGTGTCCAATTGACACATTTTTTTTTATCATGACCAAAGATTGAGCCCCTACACATGTGTACCAAGTTAGGTGCAAATATCTCATTTCGATCTCGAGTTATAGCCATTTTAGTAAAAGTGGCTCCTCCCATTACAGAGATTTTTACGCCCCCTAGGGACCGTGAATCAAAATTCCACCTTTTTTTTCTGATAATTATTGATATTCAGACTCAAGAGAACATTTCTGCACTGGTTTGGTTCCGATTGGGCGAAAAACCTAGGACTACTTCGCAAAAGTAGTTTTTGACAAAAATCTAAATGGCGGAAAAATGTTCTGATCTAATAAATGCAGCCTTGGAGAGAAAAACTTTTAAGAAACATTAAAAAAATCTTAAACTCAATCTCTTGAACGGTGGCATATAAACCATAGTACTCAATGATTATTTTCATATTTACATGGCACTCTACGTTATTTTAAAAGAATACTATGCTATTACTGCGGCACACCCCCAAAATAATAGAATACTGTATCGATTTAGATGGTATCTATCAAAGTACAATGGCATTACCATCACTGTACTGCCATGGAACAGTTTTGCGAAGGCGTTGTGATGGAATTCAACATCAGAGCCTTGTGTAATGACGAATCTAGGGCAGAATTCACCACTTCCACCCATACGTTGCATAAGATCGCCGCTCTCCGCTTCCACTGCGGGATCAAGCAGCTCAAATTTTCTAAAGCCATTCAGCACAGCGCAGACAAAGCTTCCTCTTCTTTCATTTATTGATGCACTTCATTAAATTTGCTCTGTTTAATTAGTCTTTTATTGGGCGCCAGTGGAGCGAGGTCTTGTGTCACGTTCACTGGTTTGCTTTTTAACAAACGTGATTCTGACTTCCTTTAAAAAATCTGCTCATTTGATCAGTCTGTTTTTAAAGGTTATTTTATTGGAAAGAAGATGAAAGTCAAAGGATATTCAGTGGCCGGGGGACTTAAAAGGGCAACTGAAAACCACCCCACAACACTTCACATGACCTCATCAATTCAAGAGTTTTAATTAAATGTGTCAGTGTGAATCCCTGCTGCTTAGATGTTTTTCTTCTCAAATGATGTTTCTTTCCCTCAGCTTGATGTTGTTTTATATATTTCATGAACTACGGCACTTTCTGCAGCGGACAGGCCTGCGAAAGACGATCAACAAAGATGCGCTAAGAAAAAAATGCATGTGCAAGATGTGTTTGATGGGGAAGGAGACGAGATTCAGCCATCTGCACTGCGCTCTTAAAGAGGTGTCTCATTTTTCTCCACACACACGACAGATGTTCACTGTGTGATAAAACTCGGATTGGATCCAGACGCTCTTCCACAGGTCATGGAGGATATCTAGCGGATCAGAATTACAGCCTCTGTTAATGAAGTGTCAAAGTTTAGAGTAAATGTACCACTGGAAGAGATGTTTACATAACATAATAACATAATAAAAAACCTTGATATCTTGCAAAAGCGGTTAGCTTGTTAGTTTGCTGTCATGCAACAATGACTTAAAGAGGTCAGGAACTGCATTGTTTTATTGTTTTATAATGTTTCCTGGGGTGCACTTATAATGTTAGTATGCTTTTTACATCAAAAACATCGAAAACTTTTAGCACATTTTTACTATTACAGCTCTCAAGGATAATTAATCTTGAAAAGTGTTGCATTGCATTTAGATCTATGACATTATATTTAGATCATGGCATGAAAGGTTGCAGTGATGAACATTGAAGCCAATCACAGACATGTTGTTGAGCTCATGAAAGCAGCGCTCTCGTCATTGTAACTTGATTTTTGCACACTAATAAATATTTTCATCATAACTAACAGTGCAAACACAAAGTAAATAAGAGATTCATTGATTCTAATGGGAGTTTTGCTCCAGTGATTGCAAAGGGAGCGTTCTTTGATCGCTTTCTATATATAATTTAATCACAGTTTAAAGAACAGATTATATTCATCCTACTAAGAGAAACAATGTGAAATGGACCATTTAGTCACTGGTTTGATTTACTGACAATTAACGATTTTGAGACAAAAACATCTGACAGTAGGAGTACATGAATCAGTAAAAACATTTGGTAACACTTTAGTATAGGGAACATGTATTGACTATTAACTATGACTTTTCCCTCAATAAACTCCTAATTTACTGCTTATTAATAGTTAGTTAGTTGCTAATTTTAGGTATTGGGTAGGATTAAGAATGTAGAATATGGTTATGCAGAATAAGGCATTAATATGTGCTTTATAATTTTTAATAAACAGCCAATATTCTAGTAATATGCATGCTAATAAGCAACTACTTAAAAGACCGTAAAATAAAGTGTTACCAAACCTGTGTTTTGCGCCGTTCCGATCTGATCCAATACAGCAGGCACAGTTTTTTAATTCCAGGCTCTCTCCAAATCCAGTGCAGCTACTGTGTTTTTCCACAATCTGGCATTGCACAACAATTTGCACTCTTCAAAGGCATGCTCAATCGCTTAGTTTGTTTATCCAGTGTTAGCATCACATCTGTTATTTACCTACTACTACTTGTCGTGCTCGAATCAGTGTTTGAATTGTTTGGATATGCAGACTAGCAGCTTCTCAATGGTTAATCTGAGCCATCTGGTTGTTTAAGTTGAACTGGAAAATAGTTATATTTGTGATGTGAAAATCTAAGGTGCCCTACAGAGTAAATGCAATTAACATACTCAAGGTACTTGCCCAGTTTCTCAACAGGTTAATCCTGTAAGTCTTGGCTAAAATTACACTGTTAAATGCAAGACTTGGCTTAACACGTGTCCAGCCCTAAATTAATAACTGCCGATTAATTACGCTTCAATCACACATCGGAACAATTCCAAAGAATATGACTGTGATCTTTAGCTGACCGGCATACAAATACTGGATAATGAAACATCATCTTGCATGAGATCGCTTTAATATCTCAATAGTTTCTCCAAGACAATGCATTTAAATGGAGGGCTAATGGAAGCTTCTAGAGTTTCAGAAGAGCGATGCTCAGGTTTGCCAAGATACAGTTTGCAATCAAAAGTCAGATCTCAATATGGTTTCTCATCATCATCTGAGCGTCTTTTCTTCATGGAAAAACATCTGAGGTGAAGTTGATTCTTAAACGAAACCTAACTGAGAACTCCCTTAAGTCTTGAGCTATGAAAGCGCAACCTCTAAGCAGTGAAATTGTTCCTCTGGGATATTATGTAATCTGGACAAACACTCATTTTAAAGCCCTCCGCTCCTCTTATCCACTGTTCCCGACACACAATCCTACTGCATCTCATCGTCGCGCGCTGCGGTAATTCCGTCCAAATATTTCTGAATGTATAGATTAGAATTGAGAAGCTCTTCGAAAGGCTCCATTTCCATTTTCCTTCTGCCACATTTGGCCTCAGATGTTTGTGCTGATTATACCAGTATTACAGTGAGTGAACTGAAAGAGAAAACACACAAGCGACTCGTTTGCCCTTCTTGTGTAACTGTGAATAAATGAATCTCATCATGTTTCAGTGTTCACGACAACATACCGAAATAAACAAAGCAGAGAAGAGTGTTCCGATTGTATAACAGTGTGATTATGGATTATTGCATGATATATTAGATTAGAAAAATCAACCTTCAGTGACAAACAAGAAAAAAAAATAAAATAAAAAATAATAAAAACTTTATATGTCACATTATAAAAGTTAAATAAAAAAGCTCAGAGTTGCTCTCTTTTTTTTCCCAGTGGTCAATGCTCCTCATGCTCTCTGGAGTCTGAACACAGTTAAAGCTGTGCTGGGTCAGGAACTATTTACAGGAACGCTGTGGAAAGGGCTTTGATGCTTAGTGCTCTGGTATCAAAATCCTCAAGGTATATATCATAAATGGCACTACGAATGCAATGTTAAAGGGCAGATGACTAATGACGGACAAGATGAAGCTGAATTGAGACACGATGCAGAGTTTCAAACTCAACACAGATCAGATCCTGTACGTTGCCTCACCACGGAAGCCTGCAGCCTGACCTACTTAGTACGGTGACGTTTGCTAGCATTGGGGGGATCTGGCAACCACGCAACACAGCTCTCTCTCTCTTTCGATTTCTCACTGTTTTTTCTCGCCGTTTCGCTGTCTGTCTCACATCCGATGGGTCCAATCTGCCCACAAGACACCGCTGCCTCAAGCGCAGCCCTTTCATGCAGTCAAATGTTCGTGCAGGAATTTACATGTGCATAAAAATTCAACCATGCCTTAAAAATTCAGTAACTTAAAAGGATCTCGCTCCTATAAAATGCATGAAAAACATACCAAGCATTTCCTCCTAATCTAAAATGCTAGCATCAATAGTTTACAGCTGTAGTACAAAACAAACTTCAGTGGTATTTGCACGCAACAATCTCTCTGGCACAGTGCTACAGTTGCTAGTGCACATCTATGTGATTTCTAGGGTTTTTTTTAGGTCATATCACTGCTAAATATCTGCACAGTGTGCAATCACATAACGCAATAGATACTAGATAGCAAATCTCGACTGTTTGATTATTTATATCGTCATCATAAAGTATGTAAACCATCCTGTCGCCTAGTTCTAACCTGCTAAAAGTGCTAGATATTATAAACATTAACATCATGAATTTCTGTAAAGCTGCTTTAAAACTATGTGAATTGTGCTTTTAAAAGGCACAATATGTAAGATTTTTAGATTAAAATATTATATCCACACTACCTTCGATTTCCAGTTTTACTATATATATATATATATATATATATATATATATATATATATATATATATATATATATATATATATATATATATATTGATTTAGATTATGCAAAGTGCAACAAGTCTCTCATATCAGCCACTGAGTGAACACAACATTATAACATCATTTTCAACACACTCAAATGTATTTAATATGACTGTTTTAAGCATGTAAAACAGCGCTGCGTTACCCCACATGCGTAACGAAAAGAGTGGAAGCTGCCAACTGCTGCATAAGAATAATAAAAGCTCTGTTGAACTCCAGATCGGTGTGCATCGCAGGTGTCTATCATTGACATTCGCTCTCGACTCGTCCTGCTTCATACCACCATAACATCAGTAAAACTTTAATAAATTAGCTCATCCTCAGTCCGTCGGATTCCTTTCCATCAGCTGTAACATAAAGCTACGCCTTTTTGAATAAGCGACCTCTAGTGGCGAAAATTACATATTGTGCCTTTAAGGTAATGCTAAATGGTTTCTTACCACCCTCGAGTCTTTCCTTCAATGGAAATTCATTTTTCCCCATGTGTTTCATCAGGTGACAGCTGAACACACATAAGAGCTTGGTTTTCTTGCCTTAGAAATAAGAATAAAAACAAGATCTTAGCAGTCAAATGAGAGTTAGTGTAAGTTCTTTGAGTATGTTTCATCTGTAAAGTCCAACAAATATATTTATAATCTAATTGCTAAATAAAGACATTGAAAGCTAGCAATCTGCAACATAAAGCATATACTTCTTTAAATCAAATATAGAGCTTTTGCAACGTATCCAAAGTATAAGACTTAAGGTCCTTGCATACTTCGTATTCGTCATCCTAAAAATTTCTCAGACACAGAAACCTTGCACACTGAGTCTGATGCGTATTAAAGGTGCCCTAGAATCAAAAATTGAATTTACCTCGGCATAGTTGAATATCAAGAGTTCAGTACATGGAAATGACATACAGTGAGTCTCAAACACCATTGTTTCCTCCTCCTTGTGTAAATCTTGTTTAAAAGACCTCCAAAAACAGGCGAATCTCAACATAACACCGACTGTTACGTAACAGTCGGGATCATTAATATGTATGACCCCAATATTTGCATATGCCAGCCCATGTTCAAGGCATTAGACAAGGGCAGGAGGTCTGGATGTGCACAGCTGAATCATCAGACTAGGTAAGCAAGCAAGAACAACAGCGAAAAATGGCAGATGGAGCAATAATAACTGACATGATCCATGATATCATGATATTTTTTGTGATATTTGTAAATTGTCTTTCTAAATGTTTTGTTAACATGTTGCTAATATACTGTTAAATGTGGTTAAAGTTACCATAGTTTCTTACTGTATTCACGGAGACAAGAGCCATCGCTATTTTCATTTTTAAACACTTGCAGTCTGTATAATTCATAAACACAACTTCATTCTTTATAAATCTCTCCAACAGTGTAGGGGGCACCTTAGACTTATATTACATCTAGTAAAAACTGGTTCTAGGGCACCTTTAATTAATCTGTTGTGAAAAAATTCACAATACAATACAAAATGGAGTCTTCAAGCAGTGATGATGAGTTTGTTGTCCTCTCTCTTCTTAAAAAGAGAAATATTGGGTTCATCCAATCCTGAAATTGCATAGACAGGAAGGAGAGTTCCTCCTGTGGAATTATCCTGAGCAATTCAAAGTTTTCTTCAGGATGAAAGTGACTCAGTTTGATTTTGGCGTTCGCTTGTACGGTGGCTCTGAATTGTCAAAACTCCTCTCAAAATGCTTGCTAAGGATGCAAAAAACGCAGAAAATTTAACCTGATCCAAAATTTTTTATGACGGACGAAAGTTTCTGTTTCAATGCTCTAAATTTGAATAATCAAAAAAGATATCTTATCAATTGAATTCATACATCTTTAACATTTTTATTACAATTTTAACAATAATAGGTGAAATGATGAAATGTGCTGTATCTTTTTAAAATAATTTTTTCTATTTCTATTTTATGAATTAATACAATTTTTTATTAATTGAAAACTGTTGCAATCAAATGAATGCATAAAAATTTAGCTTTTAATTTGCAAAATTCTATGACATTTCACATTATACAGTAAATTCCATTTTTATGACTGGATTCCATCCACGTTTTCCACACTGTGAAAATCATAAGGGCCTAGACTAAGGATGTAGGCAGCTGAGACAGAGCGCTACCCACAATTCCCTGTGAGCACAGCCTAGGCCTCAGGCAGGGTCAGGTAGAGCTAATGTACACACACGAATACCGACACATGTGAGAACACACACCGTCACACTGGAAAATACACTAACTTCATGTGATCCGTGCACCTCAGAGCCCCGGGCCACATCTCAATCGTTAGCTCATCCTGCACAGAGCCGCTTACAGTTCATATATGAATACAGATTACAGCACATGTCGAGTAAATGTGTCCCACTTAATTAACACACATATGTGCATTTCTATCACAGATGAGCGTGCATGTGTCCTTGCTAGCCCCATTCTCATTATTCTGCACTCTCTAGATCCTTGCGTATTAAAGAAGCAATCAGAGCAATATCAAGCCCTTAAAAGCTCACTGTGAATCCTCTGATGTCGGATCTGACAGGACGCTTCTCCTCGGCCGAGGGACTCCGCACGTGAGGAACGACAGATGGTCAACATTAACGTCTACAGCACTTCAAGGTCATCTGCAGTCATTCAGGAGGTAAAGTGGGCATGATTGTGCATGTCTTTCACCAGCTGGTGTAACGCTAGAGTAAGACCACTTAACAGGCGGTCACCGGGTGCTTGTCGGAATCAAGGGTGTTTTAATTGCTTGAAAGAGAGGTGAAGGGCCGGTATCGATGCAGGAGTGGGTTTGATTACTGAGGCCGGTGAGCGCCCGCACTAACAAACCTCACAAGAATCGATCATCTATATTGACAGATAGCTAAATGAGCTCCCTAGTGTTGACACCTTTGTGCCACATTCAGATTTGTACACTATCAACTGTAAATAGTGTGCAAGATTGGAATTGGAGCATCCCAAATCATAATATAATGAAAATATTATACCAAAAGGACGCATGGATGGTTTACTACTTCTGAAGCATCTATGCATGCTTGTCCTCTAGGCCATTATTTCCCACAACCCACTGTCGTTAGACTTTTCCAGTTGTACAGGGTGAAAATAAAGTGCATGAACCTAAAAGTGACGTAATCATTACTGGTCACACTTTCGATTAGGGTCCAATTCTCACTATTTAACAATTAACTAAGACTTTTGCCTCAATAAAGTCCTAATTACTGCTTATTATTAGTTAGTAAGGTAGTTGTTAAGTTTACGTCATCTTAACTGAGCATTCGAATGCACAAATATTTTCATAATAACACGAGTCTGGAACTGGAATGAAGAAAGTGATTGATATTCAAAATGGTAAGCAATTGCTGCTTTGTTTATGGTTTGTATATCTGCAGTTTCGGATATATCTAGTAAATCTAGTTCCGGATTCCCTTTTGAATGACAAAAATAGACTTCATACCTGCTGATATAGACAGATATTTTCCAGAACGCACATGCTAGTTGAGAGTCGCCTTTGGTCCTTTTGGTGTGTTCAAGAACAGCTTTTTGGCCCAGACGCAGCTGACGAGAGACTACAACCGTCAGCTTTCATCACCACTAGTTCTTTGATGTGGGCTCGGTGTGTCTTGGGTTTTACAACAAAAACTGTGATTGGTTTCTTTTAGGAGATTTCGTAAGATTAGGCTACTTGTGGAGGTGAAAAGCTGTCTCGCTTTATTGCCATGATGGAGTGTGAGGGTGAAATTAGGACATAATATTCCACCGCTGAGTTTAAAAACCACTTAATTAAGTTGGATAGCGGTCACTTCAATCCCATCCAGCTCATCAAACATGAGCCGCAAAGTCGTACGTAGTGCAACAGGAATCATAGTTCACTGGTGGTCACATGACGAGTGTAAGTGATGAGATGACTGACAAGACCATGGCGGAGGATTCATTGCACAACAGAGCTTAAGCGTCTGACAAATGTCTTATCTTGTAGAATGCGCGCTCAGCACCGCCACTCCCTATTCACAGAGCACGCACGAAAGCAAAATGCAAGTGTGCGTTCAAATGCGATTTCAAAACCCTGCATTGTTGTATATTAGTCTGAAGAGAAATAAGGAGAGAAGCCAGTAGGTTGAGTTTGTGGCAAAACATTTTACAGTGCTTGCATATTGAGTGCTTTTACAATTCATACTCAGAAATTAGAACTGAAATGACATTTATTACAAGATGATTAATTAAAACATTTCAAAATGCACAATTTTTCTAGTCATGTATTTCGTCATTGAGGATATCTTAAAAATACTGTGTAAAAATCTCATCTTGTTCTCATGAACTCAATCTTGTGTCTCGTCTCGTGAGCCAACTGTCTTGTCACACCCCTTGTAGCTTTACAAGCTGCTATGGAGTCCAGACCTGGCTAAAGTCTGGCTACACAGGACTAGCACTTGGTAATCACCAATGAAGTGCATGCTTTTACTGCACATTATACGTATGTAAATTGGGCTGCAGTTTTACCGTTAATTAACTAAATACTGTAGCTAAAAAACAATGTTTAAAAAGGGTCATCTAATGAGAAATTGGGTCTTTTAAAATGAGAGATTGAAAACTATAGTCATAGTGTAGTCAAACAGTCATGTAAAGCTAAATTATGACTTTTTATCATCCTAAGTGGAGCGTACGGACAAACTAAATGATGCAATGTATGATATGAACTCTTTAAATGACAGTTATTTGTGAGAATCTCTGACAGATCGCGTCTCAAACAGAGCGACGCAGAGCGAGCACTTAAAGTATGAATTGATAAAAACAGCAGGTAAGGAGGAATGCAGAGTCATGTTGCCATGGCAACTGCCTGCACATGAAGACAAAGGCTATACCTCTTTACGAGCAAGAAGGCGGTCGGAGGCGATGAGGGCTGACACGCAAACACAAATACACTCTCGCTCGCCAAATGAGAGTTCATGCGTTTGCCTAGCCACCTCACAAACCTAAGACTGAGGACACGACTCTCGTACTGTAGCGAGGGTGTGCGGCACACATTTCTCTTTGTGTCAACAGTATATATTTATGATATGTTCAATTTCCAAGCACAAATATCTTTTGATGCTTGTTAAGGTGTTAAAAACTGAACTTGCCAAGAACATGTTCAGACAATATTTAACTCTCAAATTAAAATGATTTTGCATGAAGAAAATTAAGCATTGTGACATTTTCCTCTCAAATTTTCATTACTTTTTGCATTCATGCAAAAATAAATAAATATTAAAAAAAATATATATATATTAAAATTGTAAATTATTTGGCATCATAATATTTGTTGCTTTAATTTGAGCTAATTAAAAAAAAATAAAAATTATTTCAGTAATCAGAATCTAATGTACGGAAGAGGATTAGGGCCAAGAAATAATAAAAAAATAAAACCATCTCGAGATTAAAGTTGTTAAATTTCGAGAAAAAAGTGCACTGGATGTGCACAGCTGAATCATCAGACTCGGTAAGCAAGCAAGAACAATAGCGAATCACTGACATGATCCATGATAACATGATATTTTTAGTGATATTTGTAAATTGTCTTTCTAAATGTTTCGTTAACATGTTGCTAATGTACTGTTAAATGTGGTTAAAGTTACCATCGTTTCTTACTGTATTCACGGAGACAAGAGCCATCACTATTTTCATTATTAAACACTTGCAGTCTGTATAATTCATAAACACAACTTCATTCTTTATAAATCTCTCCAACAGTGTAGGGGGCACCTTAGACTTATATTACATCTAGTAAAACTGGTTCTAGGGCACCTTTAATTAATCTGTTGTGAAAAAATTCACAAAACAATACAAAATGGAGTCTTCAAGCAGTGATGATGAGTTTGTTGTCCTCTCTCTTCTTAAAAAGAGAAATATTGGGTTCATCCAATCCTGAAATTGCATAGACAAGAAGGAGAGTTCCTCCTGCGGAATTATCCTGAGCAATTCAAATTTTTCTTCAGGATGAAAGTTTGATTTTGGCGTTCGCTTGTACGGTGGCTCTGAATTGTCAAAACTCCTCTAAAAATGCTTGCTAAGGATGCAAAAAACGCAGAAAATTTAACCTGATCCAAAAAAATTTATGACAGACGAAAGTTTCTGTTTCAATGCTCTAAATTTTAATAATCAAAAAAGATATCTTATCAATTGAATTCATAAATCTTTAACATTTTAATAATTTTTATTACAATTTTAACAATAATAGGCGAAAAATAATAAGTGAATTATACGGAAGAGGATTAGGGCCAAGAAAAAATAAAAAAATAAAACCATCTCGAGATTAAAGTTGTCAAATTTCGAGAAAGAATTTGTTAAATTTCGAGAAAAAAGTCAAGATAAAATGTTGAGAATAAACTCATTAAATTATGAGAATAAAGTCATTAAATTACGAGAAAAAAATCATTAAATTATGAGAACAAATTCGTTAAATTACTTTATTTAACTTTTTTCTCATAAATTTAATGAGTTTATTCTCAACATTTTATCTCGACTTTTTTTCGGAATTTAACTACATTTTTCTCATAATTTAACGAATTTGTTCTCGTAATTTAACAACTTTTTTTCTCGTAATTTAATGAGTTTATTCTCAAAATTTTATCGACTTTTTTCTTGAAATTTAACGATTTTTTTCTCGTAATTTAATGAGTTTATTCTCAACATTTTATATCAACCTTTTTCTCGTAATTTAACAACTTTAATCTCGAGATGGTTTTATTTTTTTATTATTGCTTGGCCCTAATCCTCTTCCGTAACAACGAGACTCACCATTGAGAATAATATTAATAAATAAATATAATTCATTAAAAAATAAAAATACAGTAATGAGAATGTGGAAGAAGGAAAACATGCCTAATTGTCATAATACTATCAAAATAATGTTTGCAAAAAATCGTATAAGGTCCTAAAATAATGTTTATTTTATGTTAAGCAAATATACCTTTTTCCTTTTGATTTTGAGATGAGCTGTGACCTGGATACGTTTTCATAAGATTTACAACCTTTAACTAGTCATCTTTGCTAACTGTTAGAGTTAATAAGCACTGGTTTATATTCAGTGCAGTCATAAGATGTTTGCATAATAATTAACTCAATGCCAGTTTAAAAAGTGTATCGATATGATTAGATCTGAAACCAGCTTTTCTCTCAGAAAAAATTCAATGACGCATTTACAAACGTAGTACAAAAGCGATTGAACATTCAGTCACGCTACAAATATGGTGGTTTGCATACTGAGCAGCTCAATCGACACACAGTGGTGATGGGAGAACACCTCCTCATCTCTCAAGCCTCTGAATCTGTCTGTTCACCTTCCATCGGGGATTAATGATGACAGCCTATGAAATGAGCTCGGGCCACGGGAGCGTGGAGGTCAGAACCAGATTAGACTCTGACCAGCCAACCTGATCTAGAACCTGCTCCATCTACTCAAATCCCACCTGAAACATTAAAGGAGACGCATCAGTTAACCCTTACATAACATACTGCAGCTATGGTACATTGATGGTATCAGATGGTAATATTTTGAGATGTATCATGGCACCGATATACATGATAATTACATTATACCGTAGTACTGTGTACTGTGGAAGTAGCATGGTACAGTGGTGACATATTTACTATGGTACTGAAATTCATGTACCATGGCATTTACAAAATACATTAAAGTACATTCAAAACAGCATGGTAGCATCACAGTAATTGTCTAAAACCCCATGGAAATACTGTGGTACTTTTTTTTTGGTATTGAAGCATACATGATATTTCAATGAAACCAATTTACCATGGTAGTATTACGTTATCATATTTACAATGGTATTGAAATTCATTTACCTTCGTATTTATATCATACAGCAAAAGAACTTTCAAAATTACCATGGTAGTACCACTGTAAATGTTCAAAAACCCTGTGATACTTTTTGATATAGTCATTGTTCATTGGTTGTATGTGAACTGAATGACTAACATATTCACATATCATGAATATGGACATATTGGACATTTACCATAGAAGTATTTTGGAAGTACATTGGCATACCTACTAAACACCATTCAAAGTTACAAAGGTTAGTTTTATCATGTGCAAAAAGAATGGTATTTCCATTGTACATGTCTAAAAAACAACAAATGTAAAAAATAAAACATGGTACTTTTTTGTAATGATCATTATTCATTGGTTTGTGAACTGAATAATTTACATTTTCATGTATCATGGTATTGTTATTGTACTGTAATAATACACTTTAAACACAAAAAGTACTCTGGTACTACCATAGTTTTTTGGATATTTACCATAGTAGTACCATGGTATTTTTGGAAGTACTTTGGCACACAATTCAAAGTTATAAAGATTAGTTTTATCATGCCCAAAAGGCATGGTATTTCCATTGTACATGTCTAAAACAAACCAACATGGTACTTTTTTTGTAACGATCATTATTCATTGGTTGTTTGTGAACTGAATTATTTACATATTCATGTATCTTGGTATTTTTATTGTAATAACACGCTATATACACATAAAATACTCTGGTACTACCTTTTTTATTTTTGGACATTTACCATAGTAGCACCATGTTATTTTTGGAAGCACTTTGGCAAACATACTAAATAAAGTACCAAAATGGTACACCACCAGTCTGTTATTTATCATGCCAAAAAAAAGCATGGTATTTCCATGTTTACGTTAGTAAACTTTCAGTAATACTCCATCTTATAAAGTTTGACATGCTCACAGATCTCTATGGCTGTGAAACACTCAGTCCCTGTACAAGCTCTATGGCAGATCAGCACCTGCAACAGTGCTATTTGTTTGGGAGCGTGTGCTGAAAATGATGTGGGATTTGGAGGCGTTATGTACAATCAGAGCGACGGGCAGGTGGGGATCAGATGTGCTTGCAGAACTAAAAGGATTAGCGACCACTACAGAACAGATCTGTTTGATGTTGACACTCTCTCCCAGAGGCCCTCGACAGACACCGAGACCTGCTCACTTCACACACTGACAACACAATGAAGCCAAAATATAAGCGGAAAACATGAATGTGAGCGCTGCTGGCCTGTGCAAAACTGATGCTAGAATGTTTTATGTGGTTGCCAGGGTGTTGCTATGCAGTTGTTAAGTGCTGGTTCTCAAATCTCTGGCTCAGGAGCATCCTTCAATGCAAGTCTGTTGGATTTTTTGACCCGTTTTATCATCCAGAAGGTGAAAATGGTGTATCTGATCACAAACTGAACTTTAATACTTGGTGATAAAAATGTGTTCAGACCTCTAACACCAAGCAATAACAACTGTACTAGTGAATTCTGGTCCACAATATTAAAAATAAAGGATCTTTAATGGTTTTTACTGTGGTTCAGTAATGGATCTTGATGTTTAGGTGAGTGATGGGAGAAACAAAGCTTTTCAAAACTTAATTATTCACAGCTTTAAAAAATGCCACATACTGGTCAGAACAGTGTAAACTCAGCCAAAACATGCATAAATACACCTTTTACAAACCAATCTATTAAATGCAATTAACAATTATCATCTAATACCATTAAATAATAAGAGTCTGTAAAATATGTTATTTTATTAAAGGGATTATGACATGACATGAGAGATCACATTTGCCTTGATCTTTTGACATATAAGAGGTGGGGTTAAAACATCCTGCAAGTTTCAGAGCTTAAAAATGTCCTCCTCATTATAAACAAATCATTTATTTAATCCGGCTCCAAAAATGGCACATGGACAAAACATTTGCATATGCCTGCCTCCAGAGCAAGACACCGACGAATAGTTATACATCATTGCACCGCCGGCATTAAGCCACTTAATGGCTGACATTTGCCTACACTGGATGTGAGCGTCACGTCAAAAGCAAATAGAAGCCATTATAATCACTGATGCTGTCTACACTGGATACAGTATACAGATGAGCGTTCAGTTTTGACATTGTTTTGACATACTCCAGGCATCTATAATTCTTCTACAGCATCAGATGGTTAAATTAATTTAGTTTCAAGAGTAAGGACTCCAGCACTTAGTCTCAAATCTGTGAAATATTCTAGCAGGGCTGGACTCTGAGATCAGAGCATTGATCTTTGCTCCGGCCAGTGTAATAAGAGAAGATATCTGGATGTTGTAGCCTGAGGATAAACCAGTAGAATTGATCCCTTATCTGGAAGACAGTGATAGGGTTCCCGGCGGTTTGGGATGCATCCAAACTGCTTGAGCGTAAGTGGATTTAAAGCTCAGTGTGTCAGTATGACGTGCCGTAGTGCAGTTGCTCTTCAAAACAGGGTTTGTGGAATAAACTTACTGCACAGGAAAATTAGAAGTATGTAATTCTGCTCAGTTACGCCACATGGTATGATTGCACTTTATAATAGCTTTCACTTTCACTTTAGTTTACATTCTATAATGCATTAAAAAAAATAGAAAGGCAATGAAACTCTGCATCATAGGCTATATATTCACTTTCTGAATGCCCATAACATTCACATTTGTTAGGCATTATATAATGTTATTTTCTCCTAAGACCAAACATGTCCTTTGGTTTGGGCCTATGTCTCCTGTCTTGATTTATGTTATCAAACAAAACTTTTTTCAACATACTAGAGGTGATCTATACCTGAAGCACAGGTCAGGAAAGAATTTTCACTATTATAATGGCTTCCAAGACCACTGGACATTTACTTTTATGCCTTTGGAAGATGCTTTTATCCAAAGTGACTTACAAAAACAGCGCCAGCTGAGATCCAATAGCAACAGTGCTTGTATTACGAATTAACTGGTTCTTGAAACATAAGGTCCTGATCTGGATCTCAAGTGGTCTAGTTTGGGTGTGAGTCTAGTCTGGATGTTGACATTATTTAAAATAAATGTCATTATTAAAGGATAAATACGGAAGAAGATTAAGGCCAAGCAATAATAAAAAAATAAAACCATCTCGAGATTAAAGTTGTTGAATTTCGAGAAAAAAGTTTAAATAAAATGTTGAGAATGAACTTGTTAAATTACGAGAAAAAACTAGTTAAATTTTGAGAAAAAAGTTAAGATAAAATGTTGAGAATAAACTCGTTAAATTCCCCAAAAAAGTTGAGATAAAATGTTGAGAATAAACGTGTTAAATTACGAGAAAAAAAATTTGTTAAATTTCAAGAAAAAAGTTGATATAAAATGTTGAGAATAAACGTGTTAAATTACGAGAAAAAAACTCGTTAAATTTCGAGAAAAAAGTTGAGATAAAATGTTGAGAATAAACGTGTTAAATTACGAGAAAAAAACTCGTTAAATTTCGAGAAAAAAGTTGAGATAAAATGTTGAGAATAAACGTGTTAAATTACGAGAAAAAAACTCGTTAAATTTCGAAAAAAAAGTTGAGATAAAATGTTGAGAATAAACTCGTTAAATTACGAGAAAAAAAATGTTACATTTCAAGAAAAAAGTGAGATGGTTTTATTTTTTTATTATTGCTTGGCCCTAATCCTCTTCCGTAGATAAATGTCTTCTTTTTTTAAAGAAATGTATAATTTTATTTGATAAGGACTTCTATATTTCAAGATTATTGGTGATTATTCATGATTATTTATTCATTAAAGATTTCTATATTTCAGAATGATTTCTGAAGGATCATGTGACACTGAACACTAGAGTAATAATGTTAAAAATTCAGCTTTGATCACAGGAATAAATTCAAACAAAAATCTTCTGAAAATAAAATATTCTTGTTTGATTTCTTTAGGGCTGGATCTAAATTATGATCAAAATTTCCTTAGCCAAGGGGTTCCTGTATATCAGACCTTCTCAACAGGGATTTGCAAACGGACAGGTATGCTAGTCCTAGTGTTAGTGGAGAGCATGTTCACCCTCTTAAAACGTGAAACAGGGAAGCGTGACAGAAGACTGCATCCCGCTTTAGAGGACAGACAGCGAGTGATGGCTTCTCTTCTCTGAATGTAAATTACAGCTTCACCTGTCAGTCAGAATCAACCAAGGGCATCATGAGAGAGAGAGAAAAAAAGAGCGAGAGAAGAACACAGAGAGAATATTCCTGCTCCTTCCCTCCAGTCTCACTCAGCATGATTGTTTCTTAAGTGTTTTAAACATATGTTGAGGAAAGAGAGTCTTTGAAACATGACGGAGGGGACCCCATAGGGGTCCACAATCACATCTGCTCATTCATTTGAGTGGATGCAATCATATACTGTATATAAATCCTGCAGCCGGGTGGTGATGCTCTAATACAATGATGATAAATCATATATATTTACAATGTTCAGGGCTTCAGAGTTAACTACAACATTATTGGCATGTTACAAATTCCTGAACTGCTTGTTGACTTGATTGCACGATTTGAAACTTGAGACATAAAATATGCCAAAACACCATGAAATGGTTTAACAAATACAATATTCCTTTCTTGTCTTGATGTACTTCATACTGAAACAAGAAAAGCAACTTCTGAGCATTTACAAAGACATTATTTGCAGAATATCTATTTTAAATAGCGAAACAAGATATTTGAGTATTGAATGTTCATCTGCTAAAAGTTGTACTTTAAGAGTACTCTAGTATACAGATGAGCTCGAAACTACAGACATAGACAATCACAAAACTTCAATTTTAATGGGGTCTTTAAGAGATCATGCATGCATATGTTTGATAAACCTGTTTTTCCTGTGGAAACTACTGAAATCTGACTGCTGGAGACACTTCATGACTGATGGAAATAACATCAGTGTCCATCACTGAAAAACTCCCTGCATGACCCGAATTATTCAAACACACCATTAGCTTTTACTGTAAGCACTCCCACAGATGAGGAGATTCACACTCAAAGTCTAATTTTATACGACAGCAACATCAGAGAAACAGAGAGTGAGTTTTATCATCTACCAAGCTCTCAAGCCCAGTCGGTCAGAAAATAAACATAAATAATTTCCAGATCATAATTATGCCGCTTTCTACAAGATGCAAAATAAGTCTCTGATGTCCCCAGAGTATGTACAGTATATGGTTAAGTCCAAAATACCCTACAGATCATTTTTATAGCATTTTATTGCATGCTCTGGCATACAGGTGTAGGACAGATTGCTAGAACACCAGCAACAACAAAACAGGACAATCTCACGCACTGAAAATGTCAGAATACATTCAAACTGGAGTCGTTGAAAAGACCCTCATGTGTGAAGCAGTCTGGCGCAAAATCATTGGCACAAATGTATTAGACGTTACAGATTTTCTTAGGGACATTTTCTTCGAAAATAAAATTTAACCGTGTACTTAGTGACTCAGATGGCAGGAGTCTATAGAGACTCTTATTTGCATAGGTACATCCCAAAATACAACACTTGTAATGCCTCTTTGGCGCAGACATTGTAAAACTCCAGCTGCTACAGGGAAGATACATAAATGGTGGATTCTGTGCTTCTCACTCTGGGAAGTGTCTATGCAAATAGAGCAGATCGTCACCAGCTGTGGGCGGAGCTTCTCCCTACGAAGACGTTATCGTAATCTGAATCAGCTTGTTTGAAGAAACTTCTTTTTATTTATGGGAATAAAAAAAATGAGTGAGTTGATTTTTACCATCATAGGCTGGTTGTTCTCACACACTGCCGACACACATCTGTGTTCAAACACCTTATAAAAGTGAATTTTGCATAATAGGTTCCCTTTAAAGGGAACCCCTTTTACACGATAAAATAAGTCTCTGATGTCCCCACAGTGTGTATGTGAAGTTTTAGCTCAAAAGTCCCCACAGATAATTTTTTATAGCATGTTAAAATTGGGTTTAGCAAAAACGCGCCGTTTCAGTGAGTGCCCTTTAAATGCAAATGAGCTGCTGCGCTCGGCCTAAGAGGGCGGAGCTTCAAGAGCTCATTCTCTGGTGTCAGGATTCAGTCAGGATGCACTAAAATGTCAGAAACTGTGAATATATGCTGCATAGAGATAGAACAGGTATAGTTTAGTTTAATTACGGTTATAATTTATATTGTCTTCTTGTTTTTATCCACTATATTAGTACAAGCCAGTTTACCGATGAGTTTTATAATGTTTATTGTACTTCACAAAATATGAAGCGACTGTTTTCACTCTAGAAAATCACTGTAAGAGCTTAATAAAACAGTGCAAGTGTGCATTAAAATATTTTCCATAATCTCTCTCTCTCATTTGCATTATCATAAACATACACAGCGAAGTACACATAAACACTCGTTACAACTGACAGTAAACAAATATATGAAGACCTTATGCCTTTTCGGGTGGTGCTTAATAAACTGGTAAACTTTATATCTGTAAATCAACTCCGATGAACAGTAATAAAGTGCTCTCTCCTTCATTACTGCCGTATCCAGTATCACTCTGGAGACTGTAAGCTGGATCACAAATAGTTTGTACTGATCTATTCTTGAGTAACAACTTTTTAGCACAGTCTCTGTTTTGTATTGACATTCGTTCACAAAGCAGTCCGGTGTGAAATGATTCGCGCAGACATAAATGGATTTCGGTAGAGTTGAGGGAGCATTTTCTTCAAAAACAAATTGAATCCACCTCGTCTTCAGCTGCTCAGATTTAAGGAGTAAATTAAGAGAGCTATGTGGATGAATCCATCCAGCTACAGAACACCTAAAACGCTTGGGAGACAATGGCAGACTGTGTACAACTGGCTGTGAACTCGCTCAGGGCGGTTCTGTTAAAACGGCAGTGTCTGTCAACATTCGTGGGTGTGGCCTGTGGCTAATGTGATGTCACAGTTTTATTAAAAGGATTTTTATCATTATAGGGTGGTTGTGTACACACACTGCCAACACACATTTATGTCCAAACACCATGCAAGAGTGAATTTTGCATAATAGGTCCCCTAATGGTATCAGGTGGTGATACCATGGTATATATACATAATCTAGTGTAAAAATATATTTTTTCCATGTTACTTTTTTTTAAAGGTTTGTGCCAACAGTGTTAAGCTCTACACTATTTATAGTCATCCCTCAGTTTTAGCATCAATGCTAACCCCTGCTCCCTCATTAGGCTCCATGTGAAGTATGTGTGTGGCGTAATGGAGAGTTGGGCATCAGTCGGAGGCATGCCGAGTTTGATCCCTCTCTCTCATGTTGGCCAATTACCCAGCATTCCTTTAATTCTCCTCCAGTAGCTCCATATATCCCTCCCCATCCGTCTGTCATCCAGCTGTCCCCATGCAGCACCAATTACAAACTCCTCTTATGGATTTAGACAGGACTATTTTTGAAACCTGCTGTGGGAGGACACATACTCCAGACTGGAAACATCTCTCTAGTGACATTTTCTTGTCCATCGCCTATCACATCTCTCATTGGCCGAACATTAGGCTGGTATGTTCAGATGTATTCATGTGTTTGAGCATCACAGTTTAAGAAGGCAACTAAAAAACATTATGATCAAATATTTTTAATGACGGCACTTGTATGATTTGTTACATTTGTGTGTTTAAATTCACCATGAAACCAACATTTTTAAATGGAATATTGCAGTATTTAGTATAAATGATTTATCCGTGTACATCTTTATTTATATTTAAATTAATGTGTCTTGTAATCTTTATCAGAATATCTTCCCCTCCCTTTTGCAGTGACATCTCTTCTCTCTTTTGATGACGTGTTTACTGGTGCGAGGGCGGGGCAACCTGTCACTCACATGAGATCCACCAATAGCAAACCACAACCATCCAATCAATTCCCCATGGACAAAATCAAGCCCCGCCCTACAATTTTTCTTTGTTTTACTTGGCTATATGTCACAATAGGGAAAAAAAGACTATTGCAACATCCATTTCATGCTGACTTTAAATTCTAATATACAGGTAGTGAGGAAGTAGTGCAGTTAGTGAGATGATAGTTTGTGCAAAGTCTTAGGTATGTTAGGAATCTGGGTCACTGGGAACTCACATTCACAGGAAAAGCATCAAAACAACTGATGCATTCATGCCGATCAAACCAAGCACACAACAATACAAATAAAGTATGTAAATATATAATTAAACGAGTTGCAATTTGCACACACAGACATGCAACTCAAATCAGCGGCACACTTCCGGGCAATTACTCGCGCACAGATATCCACCCCTAAAGCTATCGGGATAGAGACAGCAACATAAACACAGTTATCATTCATGGCAAACACAACTCCACTCTCGTCGACAGTCATGGCACATTGAAAAGAAGAACTGAGTGCACAGAGAGAGATAGAGGAGGAAGAAAAAACATTATCCTGCAAACAGGCACAGCGCCATCGCTGGGGAAATGCCTCGGCCCTGTAGATTATTACTCAAAATCATCTGCCCAAACGCTTTCTTGCAAATCGACTGGGAAGGGGGTGCAGGGAAGACAATGTTTTCCACTGAAACACTGAACAAGGTTAGAAGCGAGACCCGCTGGCGCCCGTCCAGCGATGGGTAACCATGGAAATGAATATTAGCTCCATCTGAGGAGAAGCAAATCGTTCCTGGAAGTACATGTGCACCCACAAATGGTGGAGGTGGATCAGTTTGGTGTCATTAGGGGTGCTTTCTAAGGCAGCATCACGCAGTTGCTGAGGATTTGTCAGCTGCACATCTATGATGTGAATCTCCCGTTCCAACACATCCCATATGTGCTCTACTAGATTGAGATTTGGTGACTGTGGAGGACATTTGAATATAGTGAACTCACTGTCATGTTCAAGAAACCAGTTTGAGATGATTTGAGCTTTGTGACATGGAGCGTTATCATGCTTGAAGAAGATGGTGCACTGTGGTCATAAAGGGATGGACAGGCTCAGCAACAATACTCAGGTGGGCTCAATTGGTACTAAGAGGACCAAAGTGTGCCAAGAAAATCCCCATTACACCATTACACCACCAGCAGCCTGAACCTCTGATACAAGGCATGATGGATCCCTGCTTTCATGTTGTTTACACCAAACTCTGACCCTACAATCTGAATGTTGCAGCAGAAATGGAGACTCATCAGACAAGGCAACGTTTATCCAATCTTCTTCTTCAGTTTTGGTGACCGGTGTGAATTGTTGCCTCAGTTTGCTGTTCTTATCTGACAGGAGTGTCACCGGTGTCTTTTGCTGCTGTAGATCATCTGCTTCAAGGACGTGTTGTGTGTTCAGAGATGCTCTTCCGCAGACCTCGGCTGTAACAAGTGCTTATTTGAGTTATTGTTGCCTTTCTATCAGCTCAACCAGTCTGGCCATTCTCCTCTGACCTCTGGCATCAACTAGGAATTTTCACTCACTGGATATTTTGTCTTTTCCTGACCATTCTCTGTGAACCCTAGAAACCCAAACCCAACCTCCCAGAACACGCTAGCAACATCCTGGAAACCATCCAGAACACCCAAGCAACGTTTTGCACAAGCAGGTAAATTTTCTTCAGTAATTGCTAGTTTATTGCTGTTGTCAAGAAACATCCCGAAGGCACACAGCGGATAAAGCTGTCATCAGGTTTTATTAAATTGGCCCAATTCTGTCCTGAATCCCAATAGCTCGCATCTCACTAACCACAACATCCTCTCAAAAACCCTTCAGACATCCTAATGCTGCTTGCAAGCACATGGGAAACTTGTTTTGGACCCAGCAAGCTGATATGATTTGATGACAACAATCTAATACATTTTCAAGCTGACATTTCTGGACTGGTTTGGCAGATTTATATCAGAGGGAGAAAGAGGCTAAGAAAGAAACGTGGGAGTTTGCAGTCGTAAAGTATCTGTGCTGAAGACGTTACAGAAACCTACAGTAATTAGACTCGGGTACTGCAAGACATTCAGAGCTTTAAATGACATCTGCGTGTTACACAACTGTGCCAAACACTTTTTGTTCTGCTGTTCTAATGATGAGAGTGAATCATATCATATATAACCTTGAAATGGAAAAGGTTCAATTCATTCGCTCTGTTTAAACTGGAGACTCTTGATTAGTCACTCTATGAAGAGCAATGAGAAATAGAGCTGGAAACACATATACAACTGTGTTATCTATGCAAGCAGGTCATACATACACACGAGAGACTTTTTTGAGCACATTAAAGTTAATGCATAATATGCCTACAGACGTCTACAGGCTATATATATAGATAGACAGAAAGATAGATAGATATATAGATAGATAGATAGATAGATAGATAGATAGATAGATAGATAGATAGATAGATAGATAGATAGATAGATAGATAGATAGATAGATAGATAGATAGATAATTAGACAGAAAGATATATAAATAGACAGAAAGATAGATAGATAGATAGATATATAGATAGATGGATATATAGATAGATGGATAGATAGATAGATAGATAGATAGATAGATAGATAGATAGATAGATAGATAGATAGATAGATAGATAGATAGATAGATAGATAGAATGACAGATAGACAGATATAGATAGAAAGATAGATAGATAGATAGATAGACAGATATATAGATAGATAGATAGATAGATAGATAGATAGATAGATAGATAGATAGATAGATAATTAGACAGAAAGATATATAAATAGACAGAAAGATAGATAGATAGATAGATATATAGATAGATGGATAGATAGATAGATAGATAGATAGATAGATAGATAGATAGATAGATAGATAGATAGATAGATAGATAGATAGATAGATAGATAGATAGATAGATAGATAGATAGATAGATAGAATGACAGATAGACAGATATAGATAGAAAGATAGATAGATAGATAGACAGATATATAGATAGATAGATAGATAGATAGATAGATAGATAGATAGATAGATAGATAGATAGATAGATAGATAGATAGATAGATAGATAGATAGATAGATAGATAGATCGATCTTACCAACAAAGCTGAGAACATGTTTACATTCCCTTTACTCACGAGTATTCACCGTAAGTATCAACAGGACTTCCTGTGTAGTGCGTGAAGGGAACCACTACAGCGCAGTGATGTCATATATTATTTAGCCTTTTGGGCTCCTTGTTTATTCACAGTCCTCGTCAACCACCTCATTATTTCACTCTCTACCCATCTTATTTCCGCTCCTATTCAGTTTTAAATGAGTCTCCTACACTCTTGAGCAAACGCACACACGTCTTGGCCTTGGTGGTGAGCAAAGCAGTTGGTTGCTCCATTGCGACAGCGGTAACTATGGCGATAACACCGAGGAGAACTGCAAAACATCTCTCCTACATGCTCGCACCTACATCCACTGCATTTCTTTAAAACATGACAAATTAAGTCCACTCAGTGAATCTCACGAAAACATGTCCAGGGCATATTTCACCCAAAAACTAGAGGAAAGAAATGAAGAAATTATGTTTTACATAGCCTATTTTTGGGGCGATTATGATTTTTGGGGACATTAAGCACATTTTCTTCCAGAATTATAACTATTGTAATGTATTCGGACATTTTATGTAACAACAACATTCTCATTGACTCACTTTTTTATTGTATTAGTGTAAAAATGCTGCTAATATAAATGTAAAAACACCAAAGACAGTAAAATACAATCATGATGCATAAATATTTAATAAATAAAATAACATGAGCAATTAAAGACATTTGTTTAAGTCATCAGTCCAGAATTAAAAGGAAAAAACCGAACGCCTTAAACGTTTTAAGGTTGACATAATTACCTCCGAATTAGTATTCATTACCATCACCTTTACTGTAGGGCTCATTTTTAATTAAAATACACTTTTCCTCTTTCAAACCCATTAACCATTTGACATATGGCGTGTGTGTTAGTGTATGCTGTCCTCACATTTAGACTCATTACAGCAGCTAAAGTCACGCATAAAAATGTCAGAAAGTTACTGTAATGCATATAAAATATAAAACAAATACTGCAGGATCGTTTCTCTTCACAAACGTCACTTTTCTTCATCATTTCTGCTCAGTGTCTTTTAATCAGCTGCTGATTTTTTAGTGAGGAACCACAGGTGAAGAGATTCAACAAGATCCACTAATTCGAAACACACACAGATCTTTCATTTGACTTCATTTGATCAACTGTTTTAGCATTGCAAACTCTTTCTGAAGTATTTTATATCTAATGCAATGGCAAAAAGTGTTTTTTAGTGCCAGTTAAACACTGGGGCTCCTGTGACGCATTAAGAGAATCGCTCTGCTGAAACAGAGGGCCGCTCATGGGCTCTTACAGCCTTAACTAAACATTATTAAAGACCTTCTGCAGCGAGAGAGTGAGGGAACGACAAAAGATGAAGAGAGATAGGTGGACGGGACAGTCATTAACCCCTCGGTGAAGAGAATCGGAGCAAGTGAGGACAGAATAGATACACAGGGAGACATTTGGACCCCTTAAAGAAAGAAGCATCAAATCAGTCTTTCTGAACTCTGACACTATGATTCTATCACATCCACAATACCAAATCATTTCTCTCCCTCTCTCTGTGTCATGTATCTTCCCTTGAACTATATTTTCAGACTGTTTCCTCGATAAAAGTGAGGGTGTAATGAGGATAACAGGACACTGGATCACTGTAGGATTATCGTGTTCGGTACAACCCATTCAAATGTGTCACAGTCAGTTTTGAAACATGCAAGAATCAGCATTTGATGCAATTGCGAAATTTTATTTTATTTTTTTAAATAAATGAATATTTTTATTCAGCAACAGTTCATTAAATTGATAAAGACATTTATAATGTCACAAAAAAAATCTATTTAAAAAAACACGTCTTTTCCTGATGCATCACGTTTCCATAAAAATATGAAGCAGCACAACTGTTTTCAGCATTGATAATAATCAGAAATGTTTCTTGAGCAGCAAATCAGAATATTAGAATGATTTCTGAAGCATAATGTGACACTGAAGACTGGAGTACACTGTAAAACGTTATGGTAACTTAAACCATTTGATTGCCTTAAACCAGTTAAAGGTGCTACAGAGGATCTTTTCGTCGACTGAGAAACCAAAGACTGTTACTGAGTTTTTGAAATGAACGCACACATAAGAACAACCCCCCTCCTTCATAGCTCATTTCGAGGGAATGCCTCCCAAAACTCGTGCACGAGTATTGGAACACGAGTGTTTACCACCGGCATTCTCTGTATCGTGTTAGTGGATTCATTATGTCGGACTCACTGCAGGTAACTCATAATCTGCAGTTGTTACTCCTGTCTCCTGACAAAAACATTGCATGCGGCGCCTGTGGAGTGTGGAAAGTTACTGGAGCGCACACATCTCTCACAAGGAACGTCATGGCAGTGATTGACAAGCCAGAGGGCCAATCGTTTACGCGATGATCGCGTAAACGATTGGCTGATGTTTTTAAGGCCCTACCTCGTGCACAGATGATGTATATTAATATTATTCCTTTCAGTGCACCTAATAAATAGTCTTTTATCAGTTAAAGACAGTTTCAAGTAATATTGCAAAAATGTATAAAACAAAACCAATAAGTATGAGTACTTAAAGTCACTTATATTTTAGTGTTGGTTTAGTCAATCATTAGAATACACTCAACTTAAAGATTTTAAGTTTATTCCACTATACTGATCCAGTGTTTACAAAGTGAACATGCAAAGACTAAGTCACACACCCTTTACAAAAAAGGTAAAACAACGATGTTGGATGATTTTGAGGTTGGAGGAGAAAATGAGATGGAGTTTTTCGCCCTACCGCAGTACTTCTGCCTACGTCTGATTACGTAATGCGTGCCACATCACAGAGCAGTGCAAGACGTGCATTTGTAGTTAAAACGTTTTTTTTTTTTTTTAGAAAATGACCGATCATTTCTCTAGATATGACTCTTGTTCCTCGTCTGGGATCATGTAGAGCTCTTTGAAGCTGCACTGAAACTGACATTTGGACCTTCAACCCGTTGAACCCCAGTGAAGTCCACTATATGGAGAAAAATCCTGGAATGTTTTCCTCAAAAACCTTCATTTCTTATTAATAAAGTTACATAAGATGATGATGCAAAGCAATGATGACAGAACAGGATGATGCTGAAAATTCAGCTTCGATCACAGGAATAAATGACATTTTTAAACATATTCAAATAGACAATGGCTATTTAAAATTGTAAAAATATTTCACAATATATCAGTTTTTACTGTATTTTTAATCAAATAAATGCAGCCCTGGTGAGCATCTTCTTTCAAAAACATTAAAAAAACATAACAAATGCAATCCAAACAAACAGCTCCACTAGTTATGAAAGCCTCTCATCAACCCAAAGCATTCAAATCGTAACTTTGCCTGTTGCATTAAAATGCGGTCTAGATTGGTTTTGGAACAGAGCTACAGACCTTCATAAGACACAAGACTGCCGCGTCTACATCACTACATGACAAATGCATTAATCATCAGAGTTCACACTGTAAAACAGTGACTGATAATCCCTGTGTCACTGTACAATCCTCACAGCCACAGCGCCAGGAATCGTGCTGACAAATAGCACAATAACCTCTTATCTCTGAAAGACTCATCCACAGTCCTTCTCTGTCTATCTCTGATATCCTCCAATGTATCACTCTGTTGATAAGCACTGACTGCTGCTTCACAGGGGAAGGTCAAGTGATGAAAAGAGAAACAATCACTAAAATAAAACTAGATTTTTTAAGATTTTTTAAGGAAAGTCATTCTCACTGGAATGATGCTATGGTGTTGCTACAGTTGCAGTGTGTTCTTACATCGCCATATAGTTTCTAGAGAAAATTTATTTTAAATATATTTTCAAGCATAACAAATGTGCATGCACTAATCCAATCTAACTGAGTGAAAATCAAAGAGAAATTATTAGTTTACGTCCAGAGCTGTAGGAGGGGAGCAACACACCTCTGTTGCGTTCCCTCAGTGAAGAGCCGCTATTGTTACCATGACAGTGATGAAGATTTATACAATGCCAACTGGATAGATGAGATTACAGAGCACTAAAAGTCACACATCAGTGAACACAACCTCATAGCGACAGGTCAGGACACTCTCCTGGAGTCCTTCATGTTACCGGAAGACGCAAATGAAATAAAATGGAGCAAAACAAAATAATAAATAAAATTGTTTTTTTGTTTTTTTTATAGACGCTAATAGGCCAATACAGAGTTCCAGCTGTACTGAAATGCACAAAGCATGGTCTGTCTTTATTTCTCAAAACAAACAAATAAATATATAAATTATATTATATATTTTATAAATATTAGTGGTGTCAAATCGATTAATCACATCTAACTTAAATATTATGTATGTATATATATTAGTGCTGTTTAATCACGATTAATCACATGCAAAATAAAATATAAATACGCATGCATGTATATATTTAGGAAATACACACACACACACACCACACACACATATATATATATATATATATATATATATATATATATATATATATATATACACACACATGACATGACACGGACATGACATGCAGGAAAAAAATTTGTAGACTAAATCGTGCGCACGATTTACTAATTCATTCCCTCAATTTACTAAAACATGCACACGATTTAGTACATTGAGAGAACAAATTAGTAAATCATGCGCACAATTTAATTTTTTTACTTGCATGTCATGTGTGGGGCTCCGTACTAATAAATATTATAAAATTACATATAGCATTAAATACACACACACACTAGCTATCAAACGTTTTGAATAATTAAGATTTTTAAAATGTTTTTAAAAGAAGTCTCTTCTGCTCACCAAGGCTGCATTTATTTGATAAAAAATACAGTAAAAACAGTAATATTGTGAAATATTTTTACAATGTAAAATAACTATTTTCTATGTGAATATATTGCAAAATTTAATTTATTCCTGTGATCAAAGAGGAATTTTCAGCATCATTACTCTAGTCTTCAGTGTCACATGATCCTTCAGAAATCATTCTAATTTGCAGATAAGAGACTTCTTTCTTAAACATTCCATATGTATTCCTTTAATCAGCATGCACACCCTGCTAAATAAACTCTTTGTCCATCAAGCCTGGAACAAACTCTCCAGCAAATAATTAACAGAGCGGCATCTCATGAATATGCTCGAGCGGATGACGCAGAATGCATCTGGAGGACGGATGCCTTTCATCTTAGTGTAGTGGGACAGCGAGATGCTTGCCTAAATCTCCTGATAATCCGCCTCAGCTTGTAATGAAAGGGATAAATCAGGACCCTGGACAGCGCTAGGCAGGGCTGACTGATAGTGCTGCTGCCTGGCTGGATTCAGCACCACGGACAGCGGCACATCCAGAGACCTGGATCTGATTCTGGCTTTGGGTTTATAGGGCATTTTATGGACCTAAAAGGTACAAATCTGAGGAAACAAAAGCAGGTAGACTGAATGTAGACTAAACAATAATCCATTGCTACAGAGGACAAAAACAGTGTAGGGAAATGACATTAAACACAGTTCCCTGATCTGATTTGTGCCACATAACTGTGTGTGATGTATGTGTTGTGTGAAGAACTGCCTCCTGATGAGATCAAAGAGTCTAAACACACACCAACAGCTGCTGACGCCTGTTAAACACACTGATCAGATTGTCACGTCTCATTAAAAGGTGCATAACTGAGTGAAATCCAAATGTAATTGAATGACATTTCATTGTCTAAGGAAGGGAGCAGAAAATATCTGATTGTCATGGGCAAAGAAACACAACGCTATTGATACAGTGATGGAGACTTATGAAATGTCGACCTGATAGATGAGATTGTACACCACTAAAAGTCACGGCACTTTTCTGCTTGAGCCCTACATAGTGATATGAAATTTCAATTGCATAAAATATTAAAATAAATAAAATAAAATAAAATAAAATGAAAAATACAGAACTCTCCTAGTCGAATTCTTTAAAGTGACGAGGATAAAATAATAATAATATATATAAAAAAATTATTAACAATAATACTTTTACAGCAATATTAAAATAAAATGAAAATAAACAATAAAAATTAAAAATAATAAAATTAAATAAAAAATACAGAACTCTCCTAGTCAAATTCTTTAAAGTGACGAGGATAAAATAATAATAATATATATAAAAAATGATTAACAATAATACTTTTATAGCAATATTAAAATAAAAATAAAAATAAAATAAAATGAAAATAAACAATAAAAATAAAAATAAAATAAAATAAAAATTGAACTCTACTACTCGACTTCTTTGGTCACGAGGATATAATAAAACAAAATTATTAATGAAAATAAGATTTTTTATAATAATATTAAAATAAAAATAATCAAAATCAGAGCACTCTCCTACAAGCGACAAGGATAAAAAATTATAATAATATATTTATAAAATTATATCAATATAAATATATAATATTAATATAAAGATAATAAAATAAATGTTCAATAGAAATCCATAAAAAAAAAAAAAAGACCCTCAGCACTGAATGCTACCTTACAGAATCCGGTTGAGACAGCGAGACAGGCTAAAATATTACGACGGCATCTACGTCTCCACCAGAGGAGATGCTGATGTATGACGGTAGAGAGGTTCCCCTTCCACCGCAGCTTTCTGCACACTTGCAAACAAACAGAGGCACACAGAACGGGTCGCTACATGTACAAACACAACTAAAACAGCCTATTACTATTCCACTCACAGCAGCCATGCAGTAAGACAGGAGTGGACCTGTCGTGGGCAGCAACAGCAGAACCCGCGGCTCGAACCCTCCCTCCATCCGCACTGACCATTCCCGTGGCGGCGTGAGTGGGTGTGTGTGAACGCGAGAGATTCCTCCACTCACCCTGGCTGTTGGCGGCCCCCTCTGCCTCCTCGCATTCGATCAGGTTGTTGACCATCCTGCCTCTCCAAATGCCCTCTCTCCCCCAAAACTCTCCTCCGTTCAGGGGAGAAAAGCAGAAGAACGTCCAAGCGAGGAGATGCGCGAGAAAAAGATGGACTGATTTGCCCACCTGCTTTCCCCTGCCGAGAGCTGAGAGGAAATTACCGGCCAACGGATCGAGAGATGCGCGTTTTTTCTCCTCTGATTCTCTTCTTCTCGCGCTCTCCTCTCCTCTCTTGGCTGTAGCGTGACTCCCTCTCTCTCTCTCTCTCTCTCTCTCTCGTAGGAGGAGAATACGACAGCTCAGAGCGGCTGGAGTTTACTGGATGATGGAACACGCTCTCTCTCTCTCTCTTCCTCTCACTCGCTCGCTCGTGCACATGGGAATCTGTGCACACATGCTCTCCTGTATATGCTCAGTGTAGTGGCTGACACAATATTAACACAAAATTCAGTAAAAAAAATAAAATAAAAATGTGAATGCTGTCAAACGATTAATCGTGATTAATCGCATCCAAAATAAAAGTTTTTGTTTACATATTATATGTGGGTGTACTGTGTATATTTATGTATATATAAACACACACACATATATGTTTAAGAAACATTTACATGCATATATATAATTTATATTACATATAAATATAAATATTTTATATATAAATATATTTTTGTTAAATATATACATGCATGTGTGTGTATTTATTAGGGGTGTAAATCGGACAGTTCATCACGATTCGATACAATATCGATTCTCATAGCCAGCGTTTCAATATTTTCCAATACCTCAAAAAGTTCTGTGATACGATTACGATACGATTCGATCAATATTTCGATATTTTGAGCCTATTTTACACAACCAGTTAAATTTTTATTAACTCACAGCTGCAACCAAAATATATGACAAACATTTATTTCAAAATTTCACATCCTGAACCCTGATTGGGACATCCACAAATAAAAAATTCACACAGTAATCTAATGACAGCTTATGACATGACAACAGTCAAGAAAGTATTTTAGTTCTGTGCTAAATTCTATTTCTAATTTTTGGCAGGCATTCTCAAAATGGGGTCTGTACCCATAGCCAAATAAAATAAATTTAGTGCCCTATGATTTCCAAAACGTGGAAAATGAGAATGGAATCACGGAATGCAGTCATAAATCCAATCTAGTGATGTGTGATTTCAAAACACTGCTTCATGAAGCTTCGAAGCTTTACATATCTTTTGCTGCGAATCAGTGGTTCGGAGCGCATATCACACTGCCAAAGTCACGCCCCCCAGTGGTGAACCATTGAAATTTCGAAACACTTATGATGTAACGAATCCTCGTTTACTGAAATCACGTGACTTTGGCGCTCCGAACCACTGATTTGAAACAAAAGATTCGTAAAGCTTCAAAGCTTCATGAAGCAGTGTTTTGAAATCGCCCATCACTAGATATTGTTGAATAAAGTCGCTATTTTGTGATTTTTGCACAAAAAATATTCTTATCACTTCATAATATTCAGGTTGAACCACTGTAGTCACATGAACTGATTTAAATACGTCTTTAGTAGCTTTCTGGGCATTTGAAATTGTTAATTATCTTGCAATCAATGCAGGCCTCAGTGAGCCATCGGATTTTATCACAAATATCTTAATTTGTGTTCAGAAGATGAACGAAGATCTTACAGGTGTAGAACGACATGAGGGTGAGTAATTAATGACAGAAATTTCATTTTTGGGTGTACTAACCCTTTAACTTGTATTTCTTGAAGGCTTTCAGAGAACATAACTGTTGTTTTCATGGATGCTAGGATGCTTTTTGAGTGTTGCAATGCGGTTGCTAAGGTGCTCTGAGTAACTAAAGCATGTTGCAATGGGGTTGTTAGGGTGTTTTCAAACTCAAAAGTCAAGTCTCTGTGATATTCTGGCTTGAGTCCCTCCTTCATTGTAAGACTGTTGGATTTTTCCACCTGATGGACGTTTTAAGTCTGATCACTTAGTAAACACACACACACCTCTCCTGAGGAATCATTCATGTATTGGTTGTTTCCTACTGTAGGTTGGTCAAAATCCTCTTTCAGCTGCTCATGTCACCAAATAACTGCATTCTGTGCCTGCAAATTTGTTTTGTAAGACACAATCAATGCGATCAGCGGGCTCACATCATTGGAGGCTCAGAGCAAACAGAGCCGCGGAGACAGGAAAGAATAGAGTCGAGAGTATAGAATAGAGAAAATGGGAAAAAAAGAACGGACACAGATGCAAGCTGGAGTCTTTTATCCAAAAGCTCCATTCAGATTCTCCCAGCTGATGCGTTTGGATCGTCTAGCTAGAGAACAGTTGAGAAGCAAATTCCAGGTAGCCTGCAGTTACACAAAATCTATTAAGTGACCGAATTACGTGGCACGGAAGGATGCTGAGAGAAAGAAAAATGCATTTTGCCACGAGTCACAAAAACAATTCTCATGCTTTTGAAAGACATTAATGCGTCTACATGAGAAGCGGACGCCCCCGGTGTAGACAGAGGGGATTATTTCCAATTACCACACACACACTACAGTGCTCATAAATGATTTCTAATATCTACAGGGATCTCACACCATCCACTGGAACGGCACAAAAGCTCAAAGACTCTTATTCTGATGCAAGCTTATACGTCTCATGCATTTGAGTATATGTTGGGTCCCGATGCCACCAAAGTGAGAATGAGATTGAAATTGAAGCAGTAACAAGATCACCTGGTTTGTTAATCTCAGGTGATTTCAGTTAAGTCACCTGTGTAATCGACATTACTCAGTTTTTTCAGTAGGTGATGGATCCATTTTCATGATGCCTGTTTATTTTTTATTAGGTTATTTGGTTAAAGGGGTCCTTGATGTCCTTTTTTAACTAACTTTAGTTAGTGTGTAATGTTGCTGTTTAATCATAAACAACATCTGCAAAGTTATGACGCTCAAAGTTCAATGCAAAGAGAGATATTTACTATTACAGAAATCGCTTTTTAAGGACTACAACAAACGGCTGGTATGGACTACAACGAGTTTCTTCCCAGGTTGGTGACATCACAAACCCCAAAATTTACATAAACCCCGCCCCCGAGAACACTCAACAAAGGGGGCGGGGCCATGTTGGGCTGCTTTAGAGAAGAGGAAGAGTTGTCGTAGTAGAGTGTTGTTGTCATGCCGTCATTTTACGCCGGACTGCTTCACAAACGAAGGTCAATTCAACACAAAAGATGAACATGATGGCACATGCTAGTGGATGAGTTGAATCAACTCCACAGCAACTACATCAATTTATCCACTAACCATTCAGAAACGTCTAAAAGTTGTAACTTCTTCCTGAGTCTCTCCATCAGTGTCGATTGGCGGCGTGAGATTCTCCAGCTTTGTTGTTGTTGAGCAACCGAAGTGCGAACTGTTAAAGCTCCGCCCTCTTCTGGAAAGGGGGCGGGACCAGCAGCTCATTTGCATTTAAAGGGACACACACAATGTCATGTTTTTGCTCACACCCAAATAAAGGCAAATTTGTCAATCTATAATAAATGATCTGTGGGGTATTTTGAGCTGAAACTTCACAGACACATTTTGGAGACACCAGAGACTTCATCATCTTGTGAAAGGGGCATTATAGGTCCACTTTAAAGTATTAAAAACAAAACTTCACCAAAACATACCGCTAACATCTGTTACAACTTAAGGCAATCCTCTTTTTAAAAAGCATATTTATTTTCTCCAAAATCAATAAAAAAATTCTAAAAAGAGGCAAAATACAGTGCTACTCATAAATCAAACTCATAATCACTGAATTGGTGCTGAAAAAACATGTGTTTTGCAATTCTCAGGGTGCCATAACATCATCACAGACATTAATATTTTATACTCAACAATATTATTAATCTGACCGCACTGACAATATCTGATGAGAACTGAACTGAGCTGGAAGATGACATTACTGTTTTCTGCAGAATTGAACTAATTTAATAATTGATGATCTTTACATCGAAACTGAATCAACACTTAACTGACTTCATTTGAAGCTGCTTTACAGCCGAATTAAACTCTGTTTGCATCATTGAATCAGTATTTTCCTGTTTATGCCCGTAAAGCTGTATTGAAACAATCTGTATTGTATAAAGCGCTATAAAAATAAAGGTGACTTGACTTGAATAATACTTACAAACACTAATATTTTGCAACTCATTCATGTAAATCTAGAAACACGTCTAATGAATTAGTTCCAGCACACGCACACACAGAAAGACCGTCTGATGGAGGTTTGTGAAGCACCCTTTCGTGACAATCTCAAAACGACGTGTGCATCCCCTTCTCAATTCACACCACCGTGCAAGACAAGCCACTCAGGCCGACTCAGCTGGAATGGGGCTATTTTTGGGATAAGAGCTGTCAGGAAGACTCTGTCGCGGGGAGGAGAGCTCACATCTGAAATGGTCTGTGACCTGTAAGCACTCAATTACAAAAGCTGTCAGCGCTCGGCTCTTCTGGACTCACCTCTATGATACACACAGCGCACAAACCAAGTGGACACCTCAACAGGGATGGAGAAGAAACATGCACTATACACAGAAACCACATCTTGTGACATATGGCATGTTCATACTTGATTTTTACATAACAGATTGTTTTGATCAAGTCTGGAGCACAAATTTTGCAATATCAGAAGTGGTTATTTCACATTATATGATAATTATACACATTATACACTTAAAAATGAACGAATGATAACTTGCCAATCTATAGCACACTTAAAAGTCAATTTGCTGCCAGTTCAACTTTTGTTTTGTGGTGGTCAAAAACAGTGCCAACAAAGGCAAAGAACCGTTATATAAATAATATAAATGTGTGCATATTAATTAATTCATTAATTAATTAACTAATATGAATTATAAATACATAAACATACAATTATATATATATATATATATATATATATATATACACACACACACACTGATTATTACACACACTGTATGTTTTATATATTTATATTTATATTATATTTATAAATATATAAAACTGATCATTACATTGATTATACTGATTTACATATAATTTCTATTTATTTATGAAATATAAAATGATTTAATATATTTAATTGAATTTATTATACATTTAATTACATTAAATATAAATACTTATTTTTATAATATTTATAAATCAATACAATCAATATAATAATCATTTTATATATATATATATATATATATATATATATATATATATATATATATATATATATATATATATATATATATATATATATATATATTTATATATTTTATATATAAATATATAAAACTGATAATATATAATATACAGTGTGTGTAATAATCAGTGTGTGTGTGTGTGTGTGTATATATATATATAACCAAATAAGTTTATCTTGGTCTCATTAGACCACAGGACATGGTTCCACTAATCCATGTCATTCGTCTGTTTGTCTTCAGCAAACTGTTTGCGGGCTTTCTTGTGCATCATCTTTAGAAGAGGCTTCCTTCTGGGACGACAGCCATGCAGACCAATTTGATGCAGTGTGCAACGTTTGGTGTGAGCACTGACAGGCTGACAGACACCCCTTCAACCTCTGCAATAATACTGGCAGCACTCATACGTCTATTTCCCAAACACAACCTCTGGATATGACGCTGAGCAAGTGCACTCAATGTCTTTGGTCGACCATGGCGAGGCCTGTTCTGAGTGGAACCTGTCCTGTTAAACCGCTGTATGGTCTTGGCCACCGTGCTGCAGCTCAGTTTCAGGGTCATGGCAATCTTCTTATATCTCTATATAGAGCAACAATTCTTTTTTTTCGGATCCTCAGAGGGTTCTTTGCCATGAGGTGCCATGTTGAACTTCCAGTGACCAGTATGAGAGAGTGAGAGCAAACACCAAATTTAACACACCTGCTCCCCATTCACACCTGAGACCTTGTAACACTAACAAGTCACACACACACTCACATACACACACACATACATAATATATATGTATATTAAAAAAATCAATATAAATATATATAAAATCAATAAAGCTGCCAGATCCATTCAACCAGCTGGCAGCTCAGG